>NW_025972052.1:0-9971 GCF_021869965.1 Rhincodon typus
CTAGGCCCGAAACGTCAGCCTTCCTGCTCCTCTGATGCTGCTTGGCCTGTTGTGTTCATCCAGCTTCTCCAGCATCTACTATCTCTGAAACTATTTCCTTGTCCTTTCTTTTTAACTTTCCAAATCTCCGCTGATGTTAATCTTTCTTTACCCACCACTTAGTTAAAAACTCTCTCTGCACTCCTGCTTCTTAGATTATAGTAAACCAGTCCCAACAGAATTCCAGTGCAGGCTGTTCTAATGGTACAGCTCCCTTTATCCTCAATACTTATGCCAGTACCTAATTGATCAAACTTACTTCTCCCGCACCAAGCATTGAAAATTATGTTCTTATCTTATTTATCTTCTACCAATCAGTTCATGGTTCACGTAATTGCCCAGGAACCATTTCATTTGTGATTCGGCTCTTTAATTCAGTCCTTAGTGGTACATACTCTCTCAAAAGAATCTCGTTCTTAGTCTTTCCTAAATTTTTGGTGTTCACATGGACCACAACAACTGCATTATCCTCCTCCCGCTCCATGTTTCTTTCCAGTCCTGAGGAGATGTCCTTCAGAATTGTACCAAGCAAGCAATAAAGCTTTTGGAACTCTTGCTTGGCTGTAGAGAACAATACCTCTCCCCCATTTGTACTGTCACCTACTTTTTACTCCAACCCCTTGACTATGGGATGTTGGTGTCATTGGCTCAGCCAGCACCTGTCCACTCCTAACTACCCTTGCAAATGTGATGGTGAGTTGTCTTCTTGAAATATAGGTACTCCTACAGAGCTGTTCGGAGCATTTCTGGACTTTAACCTCACGACCGTGAAGGAGCAGTGATATAGGTTCAACGTCAGGATGTTGTGCGCCTTGGAGGGGAACTGCAGGTCGTAGTGTCCCCATGCACCTGCTGCACTTCCAAACGGTAGAGTTTGTGGGTTTGGAAAGTGCTATTGAATGAGTTGCCGTGCTGCACCGATTTGATGATATATGCTTTTTCAACAGTGCATCAGTGATGGAGGGAGTGAACGTTGAAGGTAGTGGATAGGATTGTGATGTCACTACGGCTTTAAGAGGTGTATTTTGCCTTTTTCTTCTGAAGGGAAGTTTTAAGACACAGGGCTTGAGTTGTGTATTGAAAGCCCATAAAGCCAATCAAGTAAATAGCTTGTGAGGCCTTGGTTTTTGTTTTAAAGTAGGAACAATAGAAGCAGCTTGAATGGGTGGGGCAAGTTCCCTCAGAACCAGGATTTTTAGTTTTAGTTTTTCAGTAGCACCTTCTGAAGATGGATCTAGAAGTTTTTTTTTTTCTCCTTCTCTCGGCTACAGCTAAAAGCTGGGGTTCCCATCCTGCTGCTAGAATTGTATGTGAGACAATCTGTTTTACTGAATTTGTCTTTGTCAAGGGTGTGTTTATGGGATGTTGGAACAGTTACTATTTAGTATTAAAAATCGATTATTCTGTTAAGTTTTCGAACAGAGTTAAGTTATTCCAATTTCTTTTTTTTTGTATTTCAACTATGTTGCATGAATAAAGTATGTTTTGCTTCAAATCTGGCAGTTTGACCTATCAAATTGTATCCAGAATGCAGTGCCTGGCACTTGCCTTTAAAATAATAAAAAGTCATAGTCGACGCTATCTTCTTAATGTATTTTGAAAGGGTTTCATTTGGTCTATAACAAATGGTGAGCTCATCTGGGATGCGATTCGATTGATCAAACTATCACTTGTTGGAGTTGGTCATTGCCTAGCACTTGTGTGGCATGAAAGTTACTTGCTACATATCAGCCCAAGCTTCAATAGATGAAGATTGCTCCAGGACACTAACCTGACCGAAATCCTGCACTGATATCCTGAGACTGAGATGATTGACCCCCACCAACCACAAATGACATCCTTTGTGCTAGGTATAATTCTAGTGAACCCCACAGGGTGCTTCATATATTTTCAGGATGCTATTCTCCGGTTTTCAGGCAAAAATGGTTTATATATGTATTTATAGACATAACACAGTATGGAGCTGGAAGAACACAGCAGGCCAGGCAGCATCAGAGGAGCAGGGGGAAAGTTGACATTTCGGGTTGAGACCCTTCTTTACTTACATCCTGCTATTTGGAGAAATGCGCCAATTGTTGCACATTTCATCATTCAAGATACAAGGATAACTTACTGTGACCTGCTTAATGTAAATACAGTCTGTGTGGCCTACAAATATCAGAGTATACCACAGCCATCTACTTAAAGACTGATGTACTATTATTATTTTGCGTCTAAATTTGATGCTCAAGTACTTCTTTCTCATTCTACCTCACTCACTTGCTATCATATAGATGGAATACCTGCAATGGGAGATTTTTTTTGGAGCTGAATTATAGATCCCAAATGATATATATATATGACTTGAAATCCTTTTAACCTTAAGATATTGTGAGAGAGTTTTCTTTCCTTTTCAATCCAGAACACATCATATTCCTCATGTTCATCTTGTACCCTCCTCATTGTCCAGGAATTACAATAAACACATCAAG
The DNA here is from genome assembly GCF_021869965.1 of Rhincodon typus. Taxonomy (NCBI): domain Eukaryota; kingdom Metazoa; phylum Chordata; class Chondrichthyes; order Orectolobiformes; family Rhincodontidae; genus Rhincodon; species Rhincodon typus. The sequence goes on from NW_025972052.1 coordinate 2,511, forward strand.
ATTAGTTTGGATGTGCCATGGACTACTAGAGATTGTGACCAATCCATTTGATTAACTTCCCTTTCATTGTTGTAGTCTGGCAGCCAGAACTCTCATGGGAATCAAGGCTGCCAGAAAATGTTCAGACAAAAGAAATCTTAGTTTAAAATAAAATTAATTTGATTTACTGTTGAAAGGAAATTTAGGAGTGCTCAATCATCAAACAACCAGGCAAGTTGCATTCACTACAGTGAGTATTCCAGCTTCCACTTTATAATATTATAGTGATGGTGATTCTGTGCTCTTAATATGCTTCATAAATAACTAACTAAAGCATTGTTTATCCAGGGAGGCACGAGGAGCCGCTGCTACGAGATCCAACAGAGGAGAAGACGTAATAGATTGAATTGTTTTGCAACTCTTATCTTTGCTCAAAAATAGTTCAGTTAGTATTTACAATAATTACAAATTTGATTCCCATACATGCCAATTTATATCCTACTTGCAGCCTTACAGTACCATCAAAAGCTATGTAAAGATTCACACAATCAACTCAATGTTTCAGGCTTATCTGCTTAACAGATTTGCTAATCAGAAAGGTCCTACTAAAACATGAATTAGCAGAGCCTGCCTGTCGTTGCCTTCAGAATTAGGCTGTAATCCTTAAATCTTACAATTTGTTGAGGAAGAAGCAAGAACAGAATTTAGAAATTAAATTTGTGAGATTATTTGAACTGTAGTGGGCAAGATTTGTACTTCTGCCCGTACAAGGCTTGTTTATTCATGACTTCTTCATTAGTCAGAAACTGACAGGATTAGTCTACAATTTCAAAGATAAATTTGCAGCTTGGAGGCCACCGTTCTTGGTCACAGCTTTGTATCTTCTTTTGGATGTAATACTGCCAATCTTCTTCCTGCACACAGCTTCCCACAATTCAAAGTCACAGTCTTGATTTAATAAGTATCCACGGGTTCAGATAATTCTTGTCAGAAAATGCTTGTCCTGACCAGCTTGTTGTTACATAGCGAATACTAGATTGTGCATTTATTCAATTGAATGGGAAGATATTACTGAATTGTTTCAGTAATCTGAGCAGCACTGGATTAAACTGGATAAATTAATTGTCTAATAAAGGACTGGTCGTTATAGAGCAGAAAGTGCAATTGCGGATCCCCAATGTACATGTTAAATTCTTTCAAGCATTCAGTCGTGGAATGTGAACATAACTAATAGATATCATGAACTACCTTTGAGATTGTTTGGGATGCAATGCAATCTGTACAAATGCTCTCCCTTAGTCATGTGACACCTACCATGAGGCATTCACAGAAGGTATCTTAGGGACACTTCAATAAACACATTGTTCAGAGCAGACACCTGCCTTGTGAGCACAGAACAGAGTGTCAGAAGTGAAGCTGAGATTACATGTTGAAAAGCTGTAAAACAAAGTACAGGCACTGATAGGGAGACACAGGAGTTTTTGGAGCTTTGAAAGCTGCTGCAAGTAACTCAACAACACTCAAACAAAAATGAGAAGCAGACCACAGTTCAAACACAAGAGACAATTACTTCGTTGAGAGCTGCATCACAGGTAGACGGGGTGGTGAGAAAGACATTTAGTGTGTTGGCCTTCATCAGTCGAGGCATTGAGTACAGGAGTTGGGACATTATGTTACCATTGTGTAAGTCATTGGTGAGGCCACACTTGGAGTGTTGTGTACAGTTTTAGCCACCCTGTTATAGGAAAGACATAGTTAAACTGGAAAGTGTGCAAAGAAGATTTACAAGGATATTACCAGGACTGGTAGGCCTGAGTTATAGGGAGAGGTTGGCCAAGATAGGATGTTATTCCTTGGAACATAGGAGAATGAGGGGTAACCCTCTTGAGGTGTATAAAATCATGAGGGGCATAGATAGGATGAATGCATGCAGTCTTTTTCCCAGGGATGGGGATCTAAAAAATAGAGGGGATAGGTTTAACATGAGAGGGAAAGATTTAAGAAGGACCTGAGGGGCAACTTCTTCACACAGAAAGTGGTGCGTATATGGAATGAGCTGCCAAAGAAAGATTGGCTGAAGCAGGTACAAAGCAACATTTAATAAACATTTGGATAGGTACATGGAATGGAAAGGTTTAGAGGGATATTGACCAAATACAGGTAATTGGAACTAGGTGAGTGGGCACCATGGTCAGCATGGACTAGTTTGAGCCGAAGGGCCTGTTTCTATGCTGTATTACTCTTTGACTCTATAATGGCTGCTACTTTTCCTCTCCCAATGTTATTCAAAGTTAATAGATGATATGAAACAAAGGGCAAATTACAGTGTAGCACAGATTTGTTTAACAAACCAGAACAGGTATATGTTGCTACTATCTTATCAGTGTTAGAAGAGGCTTTCAGCGTGAATCCTCTGAAGAATAGGGAAAAAAAACAGACTGCAAAAACATTGAGAGCTTTAAAAGCATGCTTTTAACCTCAGGTGAAAATAACATATGGACATATGTGTTCAAAACTAAGGCCCAAGGCAAACAAGAGCCATTTGATCAAAATGTGACCTCATTAAATCAGCTCACGCAATCTTGTGAATTTGAACAATTAAAATTAAAGATAGAATTTATTAGGTATGTGATCCTGCAGTGAGAATAAGTCTGCTGAGAGAGAAGCATATTTGCAGGATAGCAGTTGACCTGTCCATAAGTGCTGAAGTTGTAAATCATTAGATAGAGGATCCTAATACATACACCCAGCCCAAAAGGCAAAAAAATCATGATGGCAATACTGTGGAGGGTATCATGCAAAGAAGAAGGCTTGCCCAGCAAGGGAAAAATCAGTATTCTCACTGTTAGAAAGTCAATAATTTTACACGCAAGTGTCTGGCTGAAAAAAAAACAAGCATTCACAATTAAACACTGAAGAGGTTGCAGCTAAAGATTCTGATGAATCACAATGAACCATACAACCGTTAGGTTCTGAATGTTGGAATGATGACTGCAGAGAACATGAGATTAAGGTAAAGTATCAGATGGACATTGATGTGTCATGTAACACCTTGACCTTCACAAACCTGTGTAAAGTGGCTCAACAATTGTGATCTAAAAATCCCTTGGAAACAAGATTGGCGCTGTACTTGCACCAAGAGGACCAATTACTCTGTAAAACTAGCACACACATTAAAGATGCTACCAAATGTCACTGATCTCAATCAGAATAAGTCTAAAGCTTGAATGGTTAACTGTCAATGTGTCAAAGGGAATTTACAATGTGTCACAGTAAACTAAACTATTGACCATGGAACCAATCCTAGAGGATTACAACAATGTGTTTACAGGGTTACCATGTTTTCCAGGAGAATAACAAAGGAAAATATTCCAGAAGGGTGGCACAGAGGCTCAGAGGTTATTACTGCTGCCTCATAGAGCTGAGGACCCAGGTTCAATTGCTGCCTTGGGTGACCAAATGTGTGGAGTTTGCAAGTTCACCTCTGACTGAGTGTGTATCCCCTGGGTGCTCCAGTTTCCTCCCACATTCCAAAGATGGTGGATTGTCTATGCTAAATTGCCCCATAGTTTTCAGGGATGTGCAGGTAAATGTGGGGTTGTGGGGAATCGAGTGGGAGTTGCACCTGGGATGGACGCTCTTCGGAGAGTCAGCCCAGACTTGACTGGCTGAATGGCTGCCTTCTGCACTGTCAGGATTCTGAGAAGCTTCATATCATCTTGAAGTAGATGGGAGTATGAGACCAATTCAGCATTTGCCAGGGGAAGTTCTAGCTGCTCTCATGGCTAGCCTGAAAGACAAGATAGAAGAGTTTCAAAAGAAGGAAATAATTGAGAAAGTGATAACTCCTAGAGAATGGATTAGAAATGTTGCAGCAGGGAAATAACCTGGAAAGCCGAGAGTATGCCTCAACCCATAGGATCTAAAGTTCTAAAGAGTGAAAACTATCCTATGCAAACCATCAAAGAGGAAATTTTGCCTAAACTTACAAAGGCAAAAGTCCTCAATATTCCAGATGTGATGGATGGTTACTAACGCTGAAGGTAAATGAGAACAACAGCTTTCTAAATAAATTCAGGGCTCTCTTTGGGAGATACAGATGATTGCACACATGTACCATTAAGAAACCATAATGATTTAAAGACTAGGGGCAGAATCTTATCAGGCTCTGAGTGACATAGGCTATGGTGAGATGATGGTTGTCAAAAAACCCTGAATAATGATTCAGCCCTACATATGCAGAGACTGACCAGAATAATGAACTATTAATGCATAAGAACAGTTGCGTATATATTGGGAAACTTGGGTAACTGAAAATGTACATGACAATGTGCGTAATGCTTTGTGTGGGTTTTTTTTTGTGAAAGGGGGATATTTAGGTGAAAATGCAATCATCTATAAATGACCCTGTGGGTCTTCTGTAGTCATGAAGCATACAGCCACACTGTCAGCAACCATCTTTGAAGAGTCTTCAGTAAAGGCACTGTTCAGACTAGATGATTTCCTTATGAAAGCAGAACAGATATGGTGGTGTTGAGCTGCCTTCTTGAACTGTTACTGACCACATGGTGTAGGTAGACCCACAGTGCTGTTAGGAAGAGAGTTCCAGGACTTTTAATTCAGACATAGTGAAGGAACAGTCATTGATTTTCAAATAAGAATGGAGCATGACTTGAAGAGGAACTTGCAGCGCTGGTGTTCCCATGCATTTTCGAGGTAGTAGAAGTATGGCTTTGCAAGGTGCTTTTAAAGAGCCTCACCAAGAGACCGCAGTGTGTCTTATAGATTGTGATGCAATTGATGGCTTGCAGGACCACTGAGACAGCATGTCACAGACTCATATAACACTAAGTGGTACTTCAGCCCATTAAGCCTATATTGACCTGTCTACACTAATCCCACTTTCCAGCACTTGGCCTATAGCATTGAATGCTATGACATTTCAATTGCACATCAATATACTTCTTAAATGTTGAGCGCTATTGGCTGAATGGATGACTTGTTGAATATTTTGTTGGTGCAATGAGCCTAGTATCAATTCTTGTATGTTCCAAGCCAGGCTCTAACTGAAAGGGGCACTGAAACTTTAAGTTTCTGGGAAAACTTCAACTGATTGAAACCAGATCAAAAGGCACTGCTACTTCCAAGTTCAGATTGCAAAGTTGTGCAGTAGAGGCAGCCTGAAAGAAATTGTTTTATCCTCTCAGAGGGAACCATCAGGGGGAGCTGTGCTTGAGAACAGGAGCCAATTGAGCAGTAGCACTCCTGTTATAACTTGGTCCGAGCTCAAGGGTTGCCATTGTTCTCGCCTAATTAATCTGTAGCAAAGTTCTCCCAGTTTTGAGACCAGTCCCTCAGATGTTAGTGAAGAAATACCTCTGTATTTTTCTGCTACCAAGAATAGCAACTAGTCTTCGTCTGATGTAGCCTTCCTGCAGCAGTGTGGTGCAGTTGATTGGCTCTGTAGGGCATTTCAGAGGACAGAATCAACCACTTGCTACTTACGCAGGAGTCACATTTAGGTCTGATCAGTTAAGGATAGCAGATTTCTTTTCCTAAGGGACATTGGGGAAATAAATAGTTTTTTTTAAAAGTGGAAATTCAATCTGGTGAGTTATGATCCCCAATGATGCAATAATCTTTTTCTTCCAAATTTGTTCTTTTATTTATTTGAAGTTTTCCTTGGGATTTAAACTCCTGTCTTCAGAGAATTGACCCATTTCACTAGTCTAGCGAAACTACAATATTGCTCTGGTCAACTCATCATCGACTTAATAATCTCAAACATTGAGGCATCTGTTCCATTATTTTGAAGTTTCCATTTCGACTGCGTCTCAGCCTTGATAATGATTGAATCACTCCAGCTGCCGGTAAAATGGGCACGGGGCTGATGTGAGTGTGGAGGCGGACAGATTCATCCTTGATTTATGTTTGATTGTCCCATAAGTAATCTTTGTTGAAAAACGTGGCTGTATGAAGACAGTGTCCGACTTGGCCATAATTTCCTCTCCCAATTTTGCCTACACTCACTTATGTTGGGTCTTGTGTAAATATGACTTACTTGCACACTTACGCATCAAGGAGGAGGGTAGGAGTCAAGACTTGCACTGACAGAGCTATGGCCCAGGAACAATCAATATTTTGAGATGGAAATTCAGGCAGAGAAGACATTATTGAACACCCATTTACACTGGTGTTCAAATTTTATTTGCATCCTGGAGATGCGTTAGAACTGGATTTTCACAGCATTTCAGAATTTTGAACATGTTTTTGATACCCTATGGAGTGGCTTTGGGGATTTTCTCTCTTTGTCTGTTAAGGCTGGTATGGTTTGAATCATTTCTGTTTGCAGATGATGATTTTTAACTAGGTCAAGCCCTCAATGTTTACTCTGACAAAACAGCTGGGGATATTCAATTGTCATGCTGAGAAACAGTATTTGAATTTGGAATAATTGTAAAACTTGTAAAATTGGAGTTTATTTTTAGCAGCACTGTGATGGGGCTTCAACTGCTTCTGGGCATCATGGATCACAAATGTAAGTCACTTTCTTGATTGTAGAATTGCTTTGAATAATATTGGACAGTATGAGAATTCAACAAACTAAAAATATGAAACTTGTCTGGAGATGTTTCTTTTTTAAGCGGGGTATATCTACAAAAGTATGCTCAGGTAGGTAAAGGAAAGGCAGATGGACACCAGGAGTAGATTACCTGATCAGGAAGAGGGAAAAAAAAGTGATCAAAATTATTGTAAAAGATATGAGTTAATCAATAATGAGGTTTAGGAGGTGCAAACTAGTCAACTGACCATAAATGAAAAGAGAGGAGCAAAACTGCAGGGTGGATTCATAGAATCCCTACGGTGTGGAAACAGGCCCTTCAGCCCACCAAGTCCACACTGAACCTCAGAGCATCCCACCCAGACCCATCCCCTCTGTAAACTCACCTCATCTACACATCCCTGAACACTATGGGCAATTTAGCATGGCCAATCCACCTACCCTGCACATCTTTGCTCTGTGGGAGGAAACCCATGCAGACACAGGGAGAATGTGCAAACTCCACACAGCCAGTCACCTGAGGGTGGAATTGAACCTGGGTCCCTGGTGGTGTGAGGTAGCAGTGCTAACCACTGTGCCACTGAGCCACCCCAAATTCCCAATGGCATCTTGAAGAAAACAAATAAATGTTTGCTTGACCCTTGAAAACTACTTCGCTGGTGTCCAAGAATAGCACAGTGGTAGTGTCCCTACTTGTGGGTTAGAAGGTCTGTGTTCAAGTCTTAGCTGCTCTGGAGGTGCATCATAACATGTCCCAGCAGGTTTACTTAAAGAACTCGAGATAGTAGGAACTGCAGATGCTGGAGAATCCGAGACAACAAGGTGCAGGGCTGGATGAACACAGCAGGCCAAGCAGCATCGTAGGAGCAGAGAGGCTGACGTTTCGGGCCTAGACCCTTCATCAGAAATGATGATGAAGG
>NW_025972053.1:0-9971 GCF_021869965.1 Rhincodon typus
TCTGAAGAAGGGTCTAGGCCCGAAACGTCAGCCTTCCTGCTCCTCTGGTGCTGCTTGGCCTGCTGTGTTCATCCAGCTCTACATCTTGTTATCTACTAATGTACATTGTTGGGCTCATTATGGTAGAACCTACAATGCAATGTCCTTTTATTGTCATGTGTGCCCCATTGTAGGAGTCCAGTGAAAAACTTTTATAATATCTGCCTTCTTACAGCGACATCTTAGGTACAGGTACCTAGAGACAATTCTTAGATACAGCTGAGGGACAAAAGTAGTTGCTTAATTACAGAGTTGAAAATAAGGGTGGCACAGTGGCTCAGTGGTTAGCACTGCTGCCTCACAGCACCAGGGATCTGGGTTCAATTCCAGCCTCGGGTGACTGTCTGTGTGGAATTTGCACGTTCTCCCCGTGTCTGCGTGGGTTTCCTCCGGGTGCTCCGGTTTCCTGCCACAGTCCAAAGATGTGCAGGTTAGGTGGATTGGTCATAGTGTTCAGGGATGTGTAGATTAGGTGGGTTATAGGGAGATGGGTCTGGGCAGGGCACTCCAAGGGTTAGTGTGGACTTGTTGGGCTGAAGAGCCTGTTCCCACACTGTAGGGATTCTATCTAAGCTAAAGTAGGAATATATTAAGGGGTTAACATTACCTAAGGTAAGGATTGTCCCCTCACACTAGTCTCTGTCCAGGACTCCCTACCTGCACACTGCTCTGGGAGCTGCTCCCCATGTGCTGCTGTGGGGCTTCTGTTGCAGGGCTCACTGCTCACCGTGTTCTGGGGCTCATAGCGCATGCCTGCAGTTCCCTGACCATTAGGCCTTGCTGCTCGCTCCGATCCTCCGTGGGTCTCGGCCTGCAGTCGCTTCAGTTCTCCACAACTCCAGGGTGTTGTGGGAGGGGGAAAGGAGAGAAAAGGGTTAAAGGACCTGGTGAGCAGAGGAGCTCTGACTGGAGTGTCCTACTATGCCACCATACACAGCCACCAAGTAATGAGAAGAACAGAGAGATCCGTTTACAACAAGGCCAGCAGGTACTGTCCAGGGGGGGCAGTTAAAAGTCAGTCACATGACTGTGGATCAAGAGTTACTTGTAGGCAAGAACAGCTAAGGATGTCAGGTTTCCTTCCCAAAAGGACTTTTTAATGAGACACATGGGCTTTTTTATAACAATCAACAACAGTTACAGGGTCACCATTTTAATTACAGAACTTTTTTATCTAGTTCAAACTTCACCATCCGCCAACAGTGGGATTCAAACCAATGTCCCCAGAATATTAGGCGGGGACTCTAGATCATTTCTCCAGTGACATTATCATCGTGTCTCAAAGGATGTTATCAAACAAAATTCAACAGTGAGTCGCAAAGGAAGGCATCAGTAGAAGTGCCCCAAAGAAAGGTAGGATTTAAGGAGTGTGTTGAAGCAGAGTGGAGACTTTTACAGAGGAAATTCATGTATTCAGGCATTTAGCAACTGTGGGCATGGTTACCAATTATTGAACCAGAAGTTGGGGATATTCAAGAGTCACGATTGGTCGCGTTGGCCAAACATCTTCTTTTCACACGACATCTATATATTTGTTAGTCCCAATCAATTGAAAGATTTAACGGTTAGAGTTTTGGTAATGTACATGAGCACCAGGTCCACCAAATTTCTTGGCCTCACAATGGAGTAGGTCAGCAACCAGCAAGATCCTGTTATACTGTATGAGGATGTCTTTAATCTCTTTCTTGGACGCTACATCCACATATTTCTGGTAACATGCCACCAATGCTTCAGAAATAGATTGATGGATAGCACAGATTGGAGCTACATGACCACCGACCTTCACACAATCTCCAATGTCCACTCCAGCAAATCTTTCCTCGCCCAACAGTAGAAAGCCATCTATAAGTTCGCTGATGACACCATCGTAGTAAGATGGACATCGAGCAACGATGAGTCAAAATACAGAAGGGAGATAGAGGGGTGGGTGACATGATGCAATGAGAACAACCTCCCTCTCAACATGGCAAAACTCAAGCACTGACCATTGACTTCAGAAAGAAAGGAGCAAAACACACTCCCATCTACATCAATGGAACTGAGGTTGAGAGGGTGGAGTGGGTCAAATTCCTAGGAGTGATGATAACCGACAACCTGTCCTGGACTTCCCATGTAGATGCAATGGTCAAGAAGCCACAACAATGCCTCTTCTTCCTCAGGCAGCTCAGGAAATTTGGCATGTCTATAAGGACCCTCACCAACTTCTACAGATGCACCATTGAAAACATACTGTCTGGGTGCATGATGGCCTGGTATGGCAACTGCTCTGCCCAGGACCGTAAGAAACTACAGAAGGTGGCGTGTGCAGCCCAGACCATCACGGAAGCCAACTGTCCATCCATGGACTCCATTTACACGGCTCGCTGCCTTGAAAAGGCAGCCAACATCATCAATGACCCATCGCACCCCGGAAATGATCTCCTACAACCTCTTCTGTCAGGCAGAAGATACACACACCAGCAGGTTCAGAAGCGACTTCTTCCCAGCTGTTATTAGACTGATGAATGGACTCTCTAACCTCAAATAATGCTGATCTTGCTATCATTGGTCTCAACTAGCACATGTCCTGTGCAATATAACCTGTATGCCTTTGTCTAAATCTTTTTACAACCTCTGATCTGTACATTTTTACTTATTGTGATCTGCCCGTACCGCTCATAAACAAAGATTTTCAATGTACTCTGGTACACATGACAATAAATCAATCAATCAATCAAACTGGTTCCAACAGGTTGTACTGCTAAGGTCTTGGCTCAATCTGTTCCTTATACCTTCCTTTCACTTTGATTAGGGAATTTCTTTGTTTGCAGTGGGCAACATCTATTGCTATTTCCTATCATCCAGAAACATAGACTGATTGCAAAGGACCTTCCACAGAAATCTTCCAGTCTCTGCCAAGCAGAGCCTTTAGCTGCTTCCTTAATGAACTTCCCTCCATCCTACAGTGAAAAGTGTGGATTTTTACTGATGATTGCACAATATTCAGCACCAATTGCAACTCCTCAGAAAGCAGTCCATGTCCAAACGCAGAAATATCTAGTCAATAACACTGGGCTAAAATGAGAAAAGTAACATTTGCCCAATACAAATGGCAGGTAATGACCATCTCTAGCAATCTCCCCTTGAAGTTACCATCACTGACTCTTCTATTATCAACAATCTGGGAGTTACCATTGACCAGAAACTGAATGAGAACAGCTATATAAATGCTATGGCTACAAAAGCAGGTCAAAGGCTAGGAATTTGAGATGAGTGACTCACCTGCACCCCCAAAGCCTGATCACCATTTACAGGACACAAGTCAGGTGTGCCATGGAATAATTTCCAGGTGCCTGGATGCATGCAACTTCAACAACACTCATAAAGGTTCGACACCACCCAGGACAAAGCAGGTCACCTCACTTATATGCCATCCATCCTTCCATCACCTTCAAAATTTTGTTCATTCATCATCAATGCAAAGTGGCAGACATGTGTAACATCTACAAGATGTACTCTGTAACTCACCGAGGGCTCCATTGACAACACTTTCCAAATCTGTGACCTCTACTGTCTATTAGGACAGGGGGAATGGATGCATGGGAACCGCACCTCTTTGAAATCCTGCTCTGAATCGTACAACATCCTGATTTGGAATTGTATTGCTGTTACCTCATTGTTGTTGCATCAGAATCCTGGAGCTCCCTGCCCTGTTGGATGTACCTCTAACCTACACCCGCAAAGTCTACACTGTTTCACCAAGACAGCTCACTGCCACTTTCTGAAGAGGGACAGACAATAATGCTGACAATCTCAGCAATTCCCTCATTACACAAACAAATCCTATAAAAATCCAAGTTGTGGGATCAGTGGAGGTTGCTGAAATAAGTGGAGAGCACATCCAAAGAAGTGTTTGAAAACAGGTTTAGGAATTTTGAAAGCGAGTTTTTGCTGGGTCAGGAGCATGCAAAGGATTGATGATTGGAAATGATTGCTATTTCACAAGGTCATTGTCATAGTGGGATGATCTCCATCTGGCTAATTAGGTTAAATCGTTGTATCCGAGCCGTGGAGGAGAGAATCATGCAGAGTCCGTGCTTATTCCTTAGTATCACATGGTTGGAATGAGTGGATGAGGATGTTGAATGGAGACTGATTTTGAATTATACAGCGGAGGAAGGGACCATCTGCCTTTTTGATCCTGAACTCACAACCTTTCAAGGAGCTATCCAGTTATTGCCAATCTCGTGCCCTTTTCTACAGATTTTTCTTTCTTCAACTAAAGCGTTCCTTTCCAGATCTGGTAAGAGACCAGGTAACATAGCAGTGACCATCCGCTATGGAAACCTGCTGATGGTTTGTTTGGGAAAAGTACTGTGTGACTGTGCTACACAGATGCCTAAATTCCTAGGATGTGAAACAATCCGTTACAGACAGACCTACAGATATTCAAACTAGGAGTAGGACAGGTCACTAGATCGCTCATGTCTACTTTGCCAACCAATCTGATCAGAGCTGACCCGGTTACTCTACATTCCCTCATGCTCCCCCAATAACCAGTTACTGGGATCATTGTTCTGGCAGCACACTCCTTTTGTTGTTTTCACCTGGTTTCCGCTTTTTCCTGAAGGCAAGTCTGGAGGTGCTCGACGCCTTCTCCTTTTCCACTTTGGATCGTCTTGGGGACAGTGATTCCCGGGTGTCTGTGAGGATTACGCACTTTGCCAGTGAGGCCTTGAGGGTATCACTGAAACGCTTCCTCTGTCCCGCTGGGGCTGGCCTGCTGTTTGGAAGCTGGCAGTAGAGCACTGGCTTGGGGAGTCTCGTGTCGGTCACGCAGACAATCTGTCCAGCCCATCACAGCCGATTAATGGTGGTCAGTGCCTCAATGTTGGGGATGTCGGCTTGGTCGAGGACACTGGTGTTGGTGCGTCTTTCTTCCCAGCGGATTCTCAGGATCTTGCTCAGGCTGTGTTGGTGGTTCTGCTCTACTGCCTCGAGGTGTTTGCTGTAGGACGCATTATGGAGCGTTCTTCTCCACTTTGGTCGCATCATGAAGTTTGTCATCATCCTTCCCCTGCTCCACAACGACATGGAAATTGTGGTGATGACAATCCAGCAGTGATACGACTAGGCTATCCCCTCTCCTAAGATGTCGGCTGAATCCATGTTCACAAATGACAAGTGCTGTTAGCATGGCTCATCAGATTGTAATCAGGAACAAATTCTGGCTGATCCTTCTCTCTGATTGCATTTCTCCCTCCCTCTCTCCAACTAATTCCAGCTAATATAGCTGTGGCTTAAACCTGGAAGGTTCTGGGACTGCACACAGTTTAAGAATTGGTGTGGTGTCTTTCATCGTCTCTGGACACCCTAAATCTATTTACAGCCAAGGAAAATTTGGATGTGTAGCAATTAATGTAATGTAGGAAATATATTAGATAGGCATATGGATGATAGTATAAGATAGGGGTGGAGGTTAGATAGACCTTAGGTTTAGGGTAAAAGTTCGGCACAACATCGTGGGCCAAAGAGCCTGTACTGTTCTATGTTCTAAATGCAGGAGCACAGCAAACTCCTACAAACATAACAATCAAAATATCCAATTTACTGATGTGGGTTATGATAAGTATTAGCCAGGATGTCTTTGGAAAATTACTGTGGGATTTACCCGAGAGGGCAGGCACAGCCTTAATTTAACAATGCAACTAAAAAAAAGCACCTCCACCTCTGCAGCTCTCCCTTAGCACTGTCATGGTAATCTTGGATATTGTACTCATGTTTCTGAACTGGCAATTGTGTCCACAACCACTACAATCTGAGCCATTTAATAACCATCATAAGGCAAAGCAGATATTATAAGCATAAGTAATGGTAAAATTCATTCATTCCTTGTGTTTTTCATAATCTAGAATTTATTCGATGTATCAATGGCTCCCTCTACTGGGATACTTCTGTTCTTTGTTCCAGCCCAAAATTGGGAAGTAGCGGGGATGTTTTTTATACAGCTGAATTGAGTGTTGGTGAGGCCAAATCTGGAGTGGTTTTGGTCTCCTTATTTAAGAAAGGAGATGCCTTAGAAGCAGCACAGAAAACATTCACTCAACCGCTAACTGTGATAAGGAGATTATATTACGAGGATAGGTAGGAAAGGCTGGGTCCTTATGCATTTGATTTGTGAAGCTCATCTGATTGAAACATAGAGTCATAGAGGTATACAGCACAGAAACAGACCCTTCAGGTTCAAATCATCCATGTTGACCAGATATCCTAAATAAATCTAGTCCTAATTGCCAGCATTTGGCCCATATCCCTTTAAACCCTTCCTATTCATGTACCCATCCAGATGCCTTTTAAATGTTGTAATCGTAGCAGCCTCTGCCATTTGAGTTGTTTCAGCGGTGGGAGTCCAGGAGAAAGCGTGAGGGCAGCCTGGGAAGGTAAGCTTTCACCCAATAATTTTGGGAGTTAACTAATACCCGAGACACAACACGCGTAGTGTCTCTCACCCTTCCACCTCCTCTAACCTAGAAATAACGACTAAGTGTGGTGAGCATGTAAGCTATTTGCATTTTCTTTTCCTCATCTCTGTTATCTTTCGGGGTGGTCACCTAGACGCCAAATCCTCTGGGAGCAGGTCGGAAGGCAAAGCCGGAGTCTGTTTGAGTATATAACGGAGTGAACTTACTAGTGCAGAAAACACTGCAAAACTAAAAAAAACTAATTAATTTTAAATAATTAACTAAGTAGAGATGGCAGGCCAGGAGATGTGTTGTAGCTGTATGATGTGGGAGCTGGCTGATCCCATTGAGAACGGCAGTGACCACATCTGCAGTAAGTGTTGGCTGCTTGAGGAGCTCCGGCTCAAAATTGATGAGCTGGAATCTGAACTCCAAACACTGCAGCACATCCAGGAGGGGGAGAAATACCTGGATGCTGTGTTCCAGGAGGCAGTCACACCTGGTAGATTAACTAATGTTAATTCGATTGGCGGGCAGGGACAGCAGTGTGTGACTGCGAGTGAGGCAGGTAGAGGGACCCTGCACTCAGGAACACAGGGGCCACAGCCCTTGACATTGTCCCACAGGTATGAGGCACTTGCTCCTTGTGTGGATGAGGAACAGGGCTGCAGGAAGGATGAGTCAACTGACCATGGCACCATGGTCCAGGAGGCCATTCATGAGGGGGGAGCAAAAAGACAGTTTGTAGTTGTAGGGGATTCCATCATCAGGGGGATAGACAGTATCCTTTGCGAGCAGGATAGAGTATCCAGCATGGTGTGTTGCCTGCCCGGTGCCAGGGTGCGAGACATCTCTGACCGGCTTGAGAGGATACTAGAGAGGGAGGGGGAGGATTCAGTTGTAGTGGTCCACGTAGGTACCAACAACATAGGCAGGACTAGGAAAAAAGATCTGTTTCGGGATTATGAAAAGCTAGGAACAAAATTAAAAAACAGGTCTTCAAGGGTCATAATCTCTGAATTGCTGCCCGACCCACGTGCAAATTGGCATAGGGAGGCGAGGATCAGGGAAGTAAACATGTGGCTAAAAGAGTGGTGTGGGAAAGAGGACTTCCTTTTCATGGGGCACTGGCATCAGTTCTGGGACAGGAGGGATCTATACCGCTGGGATGGACTCCACCTGAACAGGGCCGGGTCCAGTGTTCTGGCGAAAAGGGTAAATAGGATGGTTAATAGGACTTTAAACTAGTAAGTAGTGGGGAAGGGAGAAGTGAGCATAGAGGGAGAATAACAATTAATGTAAGGCAAAGCAGCAGGTTAGCAGGTAACGAGGAAGCTTCAACTCCATTGAAAATTAGGAAAAAAGTTAAAGGGGAGGAGAACTTAAGAGCTGTTAGTAATGGAGGTAATAGGACCCAAAAAGAAGGTGCAAAAACTGGCAAAAGGGCAATTTATCTGAATGCTCGGAGCATTCGAAACAAGGTGGATCAGTAAACGGTGCAAATCATGGCAAATGGGTATGATTTAGTGGCCATCACAGAGACATGGTTACAGGATGGTCATGACTGGGAGTTAAATATCCAGGGGTATCAAACTGTTCGGAAGGACAGACAGGAAGGTAAGGGAGGTGGTGTTGCTCTGATTTTTAAGGATGATATCAGGGCGGTAGTGAGAGATGATATAGGTTCAACTGAACAAAAGGTTGAATCCATTTGGGTGGAAGTTAGGAATAGCAGGAAGAAGAAGTCACTGATAGGTGTGGTCTATAGGCCACCAAATAATGACATCGTGGTGGGGCGGGCAATAAACATAGAAATAGCTAATACATGTAAAAATGGTACAGCAATTATCATGGGGGATTTTAATCTACATATCGATTGGTCAAACCAGGTCGGTCATGGCAGCCTTGAGGAGGGGTTCATAGAATGCACCCACGATAATTTCCTTGAACAATATGTAATGGAACCTACGAGGGAGCAAGCTATCCTAGATCTAGTCCTGTGTAATGAGACAGGAATAATTAATGATCTCACAGTTAGGGATCCTCTCAGAAGGAGCGATCACAGTATGGTCGAATTTAAAATACAGATGGAGCGTGAGAAGATTAAATCCAGTACCTATGTCCTGTACTTAAACAAAGGAGACTATGAAGGAATGAGGGAGAAGTTAGCCAAGGTAGAATGGGAGCAAAAACTTTATGGTGGGTCAATTGAGGAACAGTGGAGGACTTTCAAAACGATTTTTCACAGTGTTCAGCAGAAGTATATTCCAGTGATAAGGAAGAACTGTAGGAAAAGAGAGAGCCAGCCATGGATGTCTAAGGAAATAAAGGAAAGTATCAGATTGAAAAAAAACACGTCCAAAAAAGCAAAGAGGAGTGGGAAACTAGTAGACTGGGAAATCTTTAAAGGCCAACAGAAAGCCACAAAAAAAGTTATAAAGAAAAGTAAGATAGATTATGAGAGTAAACTAGCTCAGAATATAAAAACAGGCAGCAAAAGTTTCTATAAATATGTAAATCGTAAAAGAGTGGCGAAGGTAAACATTGGTCCTTTAGAGGACAAGAAGGCCAATTTAATAACTGGGAATGAGGAAATAGCCGAGACATTAAACAGTTATTTCGTGTCGGTCTTCACAGTGGAAGACACAAATAACATGCTGAAAACTAATGGCAAGAAAGTTATAGCAGATGAGGACGTAAAAACTATCATTATCACTAAGGAGGCAGTGCTGGACAAGCTAATGGGGCTAAAGGTAGACAAGTCTCCTGGCCCTGATGAAATGTATCCCAGGGTACTAAAAGAGGTGATGGGGGAAATAGCAAATGCACTAGTAATTATTTACGAAAATTCACTGGACTCTGGGTGGTTCCCGCAGATTGGAAAACAGCCAATGTGACGCCACTGTTTAAAAAAGGAAGTAGACAAAAAGCAGGTAACTATAGGCCAAGGAGCATCATAGGAGCAGAAAGGCTGACGTTTCGGGCCTAGACCCTTCATCAGAAAAGGGGGAGGGGAAGAGGGTTCTGAAATAAATAGGGAGAGAGTGGGAGGCGGATAGAAGATGGATAGAGGAGAGGATAGGTGGAGAGGAAACAAACAGGTTGAAGAGGCGGGGATGGAGCCAGTAAAGGTGAGTCTAGGTGGGGAGTTAGGGAGGGGATAGGTCAGTCCAGGGAGGATGCACAGGTCAAGGGGGCGGGATGAGGTTAGTAGGTAGGAGATGGGGGTGCAGCTTGAGGTGGGAGGAGGGGATAGGTGGGAGGAAGAACAGGTTAGGGAGGCGGGGACGAGCTGGACTGGTTTTGGGATGCGGTAGGGAGAGGGGAGATTTTGAAGCTTGTGTGCGGTAGGGGGAGGGGAGATTTTGAAGCTTGTGTGCGGTAGGGGGAGGGGAGATTTTGAAGCTTCAAAATCTCCCCTCCCCCAACCGCATCCCAAAACCAATCCAGCTCGTCTGCGCCTCCCTAACCTGTTCTTCCTCCCACCTATCC
>NW_025972054.1:0-9971 GCF_021869965.1 Rhincodon typus
TGGCCTGCTGTGTTCATCCAGCTCTACACCTTGTTATCTAAGTTTAAGTTTGCTGTTGCTTTCAAAGACTTATTTCTAAATGCTGAGAATAATTAGCAATTTAAGATAATTGTCAAAAGAACCAGGGAAGAGATGCAAACTTTTTTTTACTGCACTTTTTTAAAAATAATTTGGAATGATTTGCCTGAATGGCTGGTGGTAGCAGATTCCACAGTAACTCTCAAGAGAAAATTGAAAGATTTCATGGAAAAGAATTTGCATGGTCACTAGGAAACAGCAGGAGAGTGGGTTAATTGGATAGACCTTTCAAAGAACTGCTTCCGAGACGATAAGCATTATGGCCTCCTGTGCTGTTTGATACAACAATCGTAAATCCTCCCTTTCAACCTGGTTTGAAATCTTTGATGTTCTGCTATCTGTCCAATTTTGGGACAGACATTTAAACCTGAACTATACAAAACAACACCTTCAATGTTAAGAAAGTTTTGAGCTGCTTTACAGATAAATGTGCAATGAAAGCAAAAATTAGAACCCAGAAAAATTTTGGGGAGATGGTGGTACAGAAGGCTTTATTGCAGCTTTTTCATTAAACTTCGAGAGAACGGTGGAAAGGAAGGGAGATTTAGGATGTGGGATGTAATGTGTGAGACAGCTGTGTGATTGAAGGCTGCACCAGAATATCAAGTCAAGGAGCATAAGAACTGCTTAAAAAGCAGAAGAATAGAATATATAAAGTAAATTCAGAATTTTAGCTCTTCTTTAGCTTGGGTACAGACGAAGGATGAGCAGGGCTTAATTGTGGACAATATCCAGCTTTAGGCTGAAAAGTGGCAGGGAAGTGATGGCCTAGTGGTATTATCAGCTGGACTGTTAATCCAGAGACCTAAATAATGTTCTGGCGACCCGGGGTTCGAATCCTGCAATGGCAGATGGTGGAATCTGGAATTAAGAATCTAATGATGACTGTGAATCCATTGCCAATTGTTAGAAAACCCATCTGGTTCACTAATGCCCTTTAGGGAAGGAAACAGCCATCCTTACCTGGTCTGGCCTAAAATGTGACTACAGACTTGCAGTAATGTGGTTGACTCTTAACTGCCCTCTGGGCAATTAGGGATGGACAACAAGTGAATGAATAAAGGGAAAAAGGAATGAGGCAAGTCACATTTGTATCACACAAATGCCAGGCAATAATCACATCTAATAAGAAATAATCTAACCACCATTCCTTGATATTCAATGCTGTTTCCATCACTGAGCCTCCCACTATTGGCAACCTGAGGGATGACCATGGGCCAGAAACTGAATTGAATTCACCATATAAATGCAATGGCTATGACTACTGCAGCGAGTAACTCATCACTGACTCCACAAATCCTGTCCACCCGCTACAAGGCACAAGTCAGGGTTGTGATGGAATACTCCCCCTTCTGCGTGGATGGGTGCGGCCCAAACAACCCTCAAGAAGCTTGACACCATCCTGGACAATGCAGCCCGCTTGATTTGCACCACATCCACATTCATCCACTCCCCCCACCATCGACACTCAGTAACAGCAGTGTGTGCAATCTACAAGATGCACTGTAGAAGTTTTCCAAAAATCCTGAGACAAGCACCTTCCAAACCCATGACCACTTCCATCAACAAGGCCAAGGTCAGCAGATACATGGGAAAACCACCACTGGCAAGTTTCCCTCCAAGCCACTTCCTATCCTGCCTTGGAAATATATCACTGCTGCTGGGTCAAAATCCTGGAATTTCCTTGCTAAGGGTATTGTGGGTCTATCTACAGCACCGAACTGCAGCGCTTCAAGAAGGCAACTCACTACCAATTCCTCAAAGGCAACTAAGGACAGACAATAAATGCTGGCCAGCCAGAGACACCCACATCCAACGATTGAGTAATAAAGAAAAGGACATGTGGGAAAGACTTTTGAGAAGGTCAGAGTTAACAGAAGGGATTTATTTACTCTTGCAAGGGATGTGCGCACCATTGGCAATGCCGATAACTATAGCCAATCCCTTACTGACTCTGAATTAAAAGCCTTGTTTCAGCCAGTTTAGATGGGATTTAAAAGTCAGCTCCAGACCAGTAGGTCAGGAGTCACATCTAGACCAAACCTATAAGCACTACAGATTTCATTGTGACAAGGACATTAGGAGGCAAAATGGGTGCACTATAAGACATAATCAAGACGAACATTTGAGCAGTTGAGTCTGGATGTCATGAAGGCAGGTGTAAAAATTTTAACTTTATTGAGCTAAGAAAGAGCTGAAGTGAAAAATATTGCAATAGTGGAAGGAAACAACACTGATGATGGGAAGTTTGGAGTCAGATAGGATTTTCAATCCAACAGTCTAGCTGAGCCTGACGAAGTGACCATGTACTCATGTCTCCTCTGGCTCCACATTCAACTAAGTCATTTTGTTTTATGTACTTGGTACATAAAACCTGAATTGTACATGGTAGCCTCAAATTTGAGGACCAATATTCAATTTGTGTGAAATTCTTTGCATATTTTGTGAGGTCCACTATTCAGACTAGTGACACTTTAGGACACATGTATACAATTATTTACACACCACACTTACCAAAAACCTATCACTTGTTAGAAGTGCTGTTTTTTTTTCCCCTTTTTGATAACTTCTTTCCACTGGAAATATGCAGCAATGCACAAGGAGCTTGAACTGTTCATTAACTTTATTAACATCTTTCACCCCAACCTCAAATTCACATGGATCATCTCCCATACCTCCCTCTCCTTCCTGGACCTCTCCGTCTCCATCTCTGGTAACCACTTCAACATTGACATCTATTTCAAGACCACCAACTCCCGCAGCTACCTGGACTACACCTCCTCTCACCCACCCTCCTGCAAGAATGCGATCCTCTGTTCCCAATTCCTCCACCTCTGCCACATCTGCACCCAAGATGGAGCGTTCCACTTCCGGATATCCTAGACGTTCTCCTATTTCAAGGGCCATAATATTCCCCCTCCGGTGATCAAAAATGCCCTCAACCGCATCTCTTACATTTCCTGCACTTCAGCCCTCAAAACCCCTCCCCCCAACAAAAGTAAAGACAGAATCCCCCTTGTTCTCCCATATCACCCCACCAACCTCTGCATCCAGCCTATCATTCTCCGCCACTTTCCCCACCTACAATCTGACCCCACGACCAAAGAGATATTTTACTCCCACCCCTATCTGTCTTTCATAAGCACTGCTCACTCTATGAATCCCTTGTCCGCTCCACACTCCTCACTAGGCCCATCACACCGGCACCTTTCCCTGCAGCTGCAGTAAGTGCTACACCTGCCCCTACACCTCCCCCCTCACCTCCATCCAAGGCCCAAAGCAAACCTTTCATATCCGGCAGGGGTTCATCTGTACATTCTCCAACTTGGTCTACTATATCCGTTGCTCCCGATATGGCCTCCTCCACATTGGTGAAACCAAACGGAGACTTGGAGACCTTTTTGTAGAGCATCTGCGGTCTGTACTCGACAAACGACAACATCTTCCAGTCACCAACCATTTTAACTCCCCCTCCCACTCCCTGGGTGACATATCCATCCTGGACCTCCTCCAGTGCCACAATGACACCACCTGCAAACTGGAGGAGCAACACCTCATATTCCGCCTCAAGAACCTACAGCCTGATGGCCTAAACATGGAATTCACCAGTTTTAAAATCTCCCCACCCCCAGCCTCATCCCATATCCAACCCTCCCTCTCATCCCCGCATCCTTGACCTGACACAACTTGTCCACATTTTCTCCCACCTATTCGTCCCACCCATCTCACTGACCAATCCCCACCACTCTCTAACTGCATTCACCTATCACCATCCTACCTACCTTCCCCAGCCCCACCCCTTCTCTCTCTATTTCATTCCCAGATCCCTTCCCCAAACCATTCAGAAGAAGAATCCCGACCTGAAACGTCAACTTTCCTGCTTCTCTGATGCTGCCTGGAACTGCTGTGTTCCTCCAGCTCTACACTGTGTTATCTCTGACTCCAGCATCTGCAATTCTTGCTATCTCCGCAGAAATGTTTAGCCTTGACAGATCAAAAATCTGCTACTGCTTGACATGGCTGACTATGGAGTGCAACAGAGATCTCCTACTCTAACATGAAAGGCGCCTACCAGGTAAACATACAAAGGGGATATGACAAATGACAAGACATTAGCTTTGACATTCAGATTTTGCTATTGGATTCTAGCATATTGAGTAGTGCACTCTAGTTCATAACAATTTTCAACATGCTTTTTCTTTGGAGGCTGATGAGGGCATTTCCATGAATTGTTAGTTGGGAGATTTGTGTTGCTTCAAACAATTTCAGGTAAGAGAATCTGGCCATGCACCTGTGTGCATCTCAGTATTAGCACGTGGCTGACACATTTACATTGCAGTTTTCCATTCTGTGAACTTGCAAACACAGTGATGTTCTCACCATGTAGCCACAGATGAACTCTCAAGAATGCTAAAAACAGTTATGTCCCATCAATCAATGACTTAAAATGCAAACCAGTATCAAGGGGATATCAGGAAGTCACCAGAGAGTGTGACTATTTTGTTTGTCCAATAGAAGTCTAATCAACCCCATTTCTAAAGAATGTGGTAAAACTTGCAATGTTCCTTCAATTAAAAAGGACTCAACTGAAAGTTGCATGTTTCTGCAGCAGCACCTGTTGGATACAATTGTTCAACCCAGCAGTAGCTACTCCAGCCACCCAGTTGCAACCTGGGGACAGACCTTTGATTAACATTAAATTTAAAGCTATAATGCATCTTGTATTCAAGTCGAGCAAATGTGAACCAAATACTGTACTAAAATGTATTGCTAACTGCCACGCCCATCATTTCTCTGTCCAGTGTTCTGACCAAGGCTTGAGACAACTCCATTGTTCACAACTTAAAATAACATACATTCTCCAGTTACCAAGATGTCCAATTTGATATATTATTCATATCAGATTTTAAACAGTAAGATCCATCAAGCAGATTTCTGAATAAACACAATTATTATTCTATTGTTAAAACAGAACTTATTCAAAAGTGATGTATCAATTGGCTAACATAAAATATTAATAATGCAAAAGTATAAATGCCTACTCATAGAAATATCCTGAAAACGCTCACATAAGTACATGTTCACATGTATTCTTCATGAAAAGATTAAGAAAACAGATTTCTACACAGAGATTAGTTTTCTATAAAAAGGGACTTTGTCTAATGGGTTATCTTTTGAAGGCAATGTGATAAAGCACAAAATGTTCTGCATTTCTTCTGAACTTCTGGCATGCCTGATCAAGTCACTGATCACTCACAGTTGTCTTTGAAGTCTTGCAGGCACAACTTGTTCAGGAAACACAAACTTCAGATTTTTCTTCGATCACTTTTTCAAGAAAAGTAAGTTTCACCCTGAACCCAGCAAGAGGGTTTTCTTTTCAGCTGTGTGTGTGTGTGTGTGTGTGTGTGTGTGTGTGTGTCTGTGTGTGTGTGTGAGAGAGAGAGAGAGCAAGAGAGAGAGAGCAGCGAGGCAGCTTGTTCTTAGGAAGCTTCCCTTTCCTTCAGCTTGTTCTTTTCAGGCTTTCCTCCAATTCAGCTTGTTCTCAGCAAACTTCCCTCCGACTGAACCATATAAAACAGGCACCTCTCCAAGCCAGTCACTGTTCAAAATAGTCCCTACAGGGCTATGTATAATAATATTTAATATTTACTGGTTTCGTAATGACATCTTTCAAAGAAAATACTCTGGGTACTTCCACAAAATTGGAATAAATCCTTTTGCCACAAACCTTTGAAACATAAATTCTCAAAGCAATATTAAATATAAAGCATCTTCATAATAGCAGCAATATAGTGAGTATACATCCAATGAAAGTTAACATAATGCAATACCAACAGCAAGGTTACGTGGGAAGGATTTGGCATTTATTCAAGTCGTAACAACCGTAAGCCCATGATGCTGTCTAATTGATGGATGATTTGTGTTTATACCAGATGGATATTTTATTCCAATTGAATTTGAATGGAATTTCATTTTTTGATTCATTCCCATTTAGTGCCACAGATATGGAAAAGAAACAAGCAGATATCATTGAGGGGACAGTAGGCTGACTGGCACCACAATAGTTATGCAAATCATGTCTGTGTGATTAAAGAAATCATGCATATGTATGAAACTGAAAATGCGTCATGTATCAGTTCCTGGCCATTTATGATATAAATCTCATTATTGCCACTGAAAAATAATTGGTGTCATTTGTAACACTAGACAAAGGCCTACGAAAGTTGATGAGATAGTGAGGACTGATCATAGATGCCGAGGAGATAATAAATATCTATAGAAACTGCAAAATTAACTCATTGTGAGCTGCTGAAGAAATAACAGTCGCATGCTGGAAATGACAATGGAGCACCTATCACTCTGCTCTGGATCCCACTATGGCAGCAATCATTTTCTTTGAGGTATTCAAATGGCCCATATGCCTGTTTGTTTAACACGAGAGCTACTTTCAATGTTGCCACCTGGAGATATGGATGAAGCAGCTGAAGATGGTTGGGCCAAGGACTCTATCCTGAGGACCTCCTGCGGAGATGTTCTGGAGCTGAGATGACTGACTTACAACTATCACAACTATCTTTCTTTGTGCCTGATATGATTCCAACCACTGACAAAATTTCACGCAATTCGCATTGACTCCAGCTTTGCTAGAGCTCCTTGACACCACATTCTGTCAAATGAAGTCTTGATGCTGGGGCATTCACTCTCACCTCCAATCTGGA
The DNA here is from genome assembly GCF_021869965.1 of Rhincodon typus. Lineage (NCBI taxonomy): Eukaryota > Metazoa > Chordata > Chondrichthyes > Orectolobiformes > Rhincodontidae > Rhincodon > Rhincodon typus. Next base: position 6,798 of record NW_025972054.1, read on the forward strand.
GTTCATCTTTTTGGTCCATGTCCAGACCAAAGCTATAATCAAGTCAAGAGCTGAGTGGCCTTGGTGGAACCAAAACTGAGTGTCAACGACCAAGTTATTGTTGAGTATCTGTGGTTTGATAGCGCTGTAACACCTTCCATCATTTTACTGATGATATGTGTAGACTGATGGGGCAATAATTGACTGGGTTGGATTTGTCTTTCTTTGTGTGTACAGGATATAACTGTCTAATTTTCTACATTGTCAGGTAGATGCCAGTGTTATTGTTGGACTTGCATGGCTTGGCTAAGGGAGAGGCGGTTTCTGGAGCACAAATCTTCAGTACCGTTGCTGGAATGTTGTCTGTGCCCGTAGCCTTTGTAGTATGCAATGTCTTCAGCTACTTCTTGATGTCACATGGAGTGAATCGAATTGGGTGAAGATTGGTGTGGAGATGTTGGAGGACTCGGGAGGAGGACAAGATGGATCAGCAACTCTGCATTTCTGGCTGAAGGTTTTTGTTAATGCTTCAGCCTTATCTTTTGCTCTTCACCAGTGAGTTGTTTAATTGATCTGCCACCTTTCATGACTGGATGTGGCAGGACTACAGAGTTTAGATCTGTAGGGTCACTTATCTCAGTCTGTCCCTTATTGCCTATGCTGTTACTCTAGCAGTCCTGTCCTTTAAAACAACACATTTTGAAATTTAAAGTAAAAAACGTCTCTAAATATTTTAGGATTTTGGTCCATTGTCAGAACACTTTATTTGTGTTCAAGTGAAACCCCTGATAATGCTCTCAAATAAACACAATTAAAATACAATTAACTCCCACAGCCAAATTTTTTAAAATGTGATTGTTTTCCTTAGCACTGGTTCTGAGTAGCTTCAGGGTCTCTAGTAGCCTAAAGAGGAAATCATCAAGTTATAGAGATAATTAATCAGTCAACATTTGTTCTAACTCATGGAGACTCACGCAGACCCTTTGCTCCTCAATGATTCTTTTGCTGACAAGAATTTCCCCTGCGGGATAACACATTTGGTCATGTGACAGGAGCTGAACATTTCATGAAATTTCTTCAAGTAGCACAGAGGGAAAGAAAAATGCAAAGAAATGAACAGTGTTTCTTTCTCCACGAAGATAAGGTGGTGAAGTATTTCTGTGGGGTCGCAACATCTGGCAAATTATTAGTATAACCACTCCCAGGAATTGCGTGCCCAGTTAACCTGATGGTTTCAGTGTGTCATGGCTTAAGTCTCATTGCTCATCATAGCGAGGCTACCCAAGTTGGCAGGCAGGCCAGGAAATTATGCTTTCGAATGGACCTCTCAAATGTGAGTGTAGAACGTAGAACGTAGAACAGTACTGCACAGTACAGGCCCTTCAGCCCACGATTTCTGTGCCAAACGTTTTACCCTAATCCTAAGGTCTATCTAGCCTCCACCCCTACCTTATACTATCACCCATATGCCTATCTAATAGCTTAGTGTTGATCTCTCTCTTTCTCTGCATCTTCTCTGCAGCTGTAAAACTGTATTCTGAGCTCAGTTCAATTACCCTGATGCACGCAAACAACACTTTTCACTGTATCTTGGTAAATGTGAGAACAATCAATCAATCAAGCAATCAATCAGTTCAAAATTCAAGTGAAACTATACATTTTATTCTTTGATTATTTGAATGAATGGTTGGACCATCGTACTGAAGTTTGTGTCACCTGATCTCAGAAAATGAAACAAACTAACTATGAATATGAAGCATTAAAAACTACCTCTCGGAATTATACTTTGGTCTTCTTTGGATCAAATAGTTTATTAAGTTTGAAGCTTTGCATTATATGGTCTGAAAATCATTTTGACTGAAGCACCAAAATCCCAGGAAAGTTTTGAGTACGTTGATATACACCATGAACTAAATCACCATCGTCCATGACAGCTGTTAAACAGACTATCCCCGGTTCACAGGCCCTCATTCTTCTAGAAGCATGTCCCCATTTTTGTTAAACCAAGTATTGTTTTTGAGGTTAGGTTCACACACAAAGAGCTTCACATTCATCGATCACTAGCACAGTTCAGACGATCATCTATCATTCGGTACATGGAAGCCCTTTGGCAATGTTGAAGAACTGTGTTGATGACTTAGGTTTGAAAATAACTTGCAATTGGATTGCTGCACCCAAAGTCATTGTTTCAACTTAATGGCATGTGTCAAAGGACTTTTGTTCAGCAGAGGTATTTTTCAGTTCCGTTCCCTCTCTCTGCTGTTCATCTTGCTAATTTTAGAGTTGCCCAGCAGCATGTTTCAGACACATTCTCAATGTACTTGGTGCTAAAGTTGGTACTTTAGTCCATTAGAAGCCTTTGGCTAAATTACATTTTCCTTTGCTCAAAAATCCGCTGAAATACACTGACAGCTGTATGAAGATTAATAAATTTGGTTAGGGGTCATCTTGACCTTGTGTGATAGTGTTAGTAAATGGTGGTGAATGGTAGCCCTTTTTACATCTGTCTCTATTCTTAATTCCATTCAAGTCAATTTTTACATTGAAGGGAAATCTGCATGAACATGGAAGGGAGAAGGCAAAAATGCTATCCCCTATTCCCAATTCCTTCGCCTCCGCCGCATCTGCTCCCAGGATGAGGCATTCCACTCCCGTACATCTCAGTTGTCCTCGTTTTTCAAGGACCGTAACTTCCCCTCCTCGGTGGTCGAGAACGCCCTCAACCGTGTCTCCCACATCTCCCGCAACTCATCCCTCACACCCCGTCCACGCAATAAGAACCAAAAATGAATCCCCCTCATCCTCACGTACCACCCCACCAACCTCCGGATCCAACGCATCATCCTCCGACACTTCCGCCATCTGCAATCCGACCCCACCACCAAAGACATCTTTCCCTCCCCACCCTTATCGGCTTTCCGGAGGGACCACTCTCTCCGTGACTCCCTTGTCCGCTCCACACTCCCCTCCAGCTCCACCACACCCGGCACTTTTCCCTGCAACCGCAGGAAGTGCTACACCTGCCCCCATACCTCCTCCCTCACCCCCATCCCAGGCCCCAAGAAGACTTTCCACATCAAGCAGATGTTCACCTGCACATCTGCCAATGTGGTATACTGCATCCGCTGTACCCGGTGTGGCTTCCTCTACATCGGGGAAACCAAGCGGAGACTCGGGGACCGCTTTGCAGAACAC
>NW_025972055.1:0-9357 GCF_021869965.1 Rhincodon typus
TCCTTCCCCTCCCCCATTTCTGAAGAAGGGTCTCGGCCCGAAACGTCAGCCTTCCTTCTCCTCTGCTGTTTGGCCTGCTGTGTTCATCCATCTCTACACCTTGTTATCTCAGATTCGCCAACATCTGCAGTTCCTACTATCTCTGTTAACGCAGAAAACTTGTTTGATGTCCTGCAAGCAATTCAAGTCCTGAGAGACGGTTGCTGAGGGCTGATTAAAATTATGCTCTTTCATAGCTTCGGGTGACACGATGGTATTGTTCTGAATAGATTAGAAAATTAACGCATCCTCAAGGATAGACTCTGATGTACACACAGGTTTGGCAACAGTTAGCAAAATACGGCCGTGAAGATTAAAACTGTGCAAAGGCAGTAAATGGGGTGGAAGGAACATTTTAATTTCGTCTCCCTTCAATCGTGAAAAGTATGAAAAGATCGAAGTTTTATGAATGAATGGAATGCGGTAATAGTAAACATAGTACGCTAGTAAGTGATCAGTAAAGTTATGAACGAATGAGAGCGTGAGAGTGGTAATATGAAGCGCTTGTGGGTGCATTGCTAAAGAGGACCTTTAGTACAACAGTAAACAGGTTTGCACGAGTAATTATTTACCAAAATTCACTGGACTCTGGGGTGGTTCCCGCAGATTGGAAAACAGCCAATGTGACGCCACTGTTTAAAAAAGGAAGTAGACAAAAAGCAGGTAACTATAGGATGGTTAGCCTAACTTCGGTTGTGGGGAACATGCTTGAATCCATCATTCAGGAAGATAATAGCAAGGCAACTGGATATAAATTGTCCCATTGCGAACACCCAGCATGGGTTCATGAAGTGTAGGTCATGTTTAACTAACTTGGTGGAATTCTTTGAGGATATTACTTGCATGATGGACAATGGAAAACCTGTGGGTGACGAGTATCTGGATTTCCAGAAGGCATTTGACAAGGTGCCACACCAAAGGATGCTACACAAATAAAGTTGCACGATTTTACAGGTAATCTATTGGCATGGATAAAGGATGATTGACGAGTAGAAAATAAAGAGTAGGGGTAAATGGGTGTTTTTTCTGGTTGGCGGTCAGTGGCGAGTGATGTGCCTCAGGGATCAGTGCTGGGACTGCAATTGCTTACAATTTACATAGATGATTTGGAGTTAGGGACTAAGTGTGGCGTGTCAAAATTTGCAGATGACACTGAGATGAGCGCTACAGCAAAGTGTGCAGATGACACTGAAAGTCTGCAGAGGGATATATCGTCTAAGTGAGCGGGCAAAGGTCTGGCAGATGGAGTACAATGTCGATAAATGTGAGGTCATCCGTTTTGGTAGGAATAACAACAAAATGGACTATGGTTTAAATGATAAAAAATTGCAGCATGCTGCTGTGCAGAGGGACTTGGGTGTCCTTGCGCATGAATCGCTAAAAGTAATATTGCAGGTGCAGCAGGTAATTAAAAAGGCAAATAGAATTTTGTCTGTCATTGCTCGAGGGATGGTGTTTAAAAAACAGGGAGGTAATGCTGCAGCTGTATACGATCCTGGTGAGGCCGCACCGAGAGTACTGCGTGCAGTTTTGTCTCCTTACTTGAGAAGGGATACACTAGCACCGGACGGGGTGAGGAGGAGCTTCACTCGATTGATTCTCGAGTTGAGAGGGTTGGAATATGAGGACAGACTGAGTGGGGTGGGATTATACTCATTGGAATTCAGAAGAATGAGGGGAGATCTCATAGAAACATACAAGATTATGAAGGGAATAGATAAGGTGGAGGCAGGGAGATTGTTTCCACTAACAGGTGAAACTGGGACGAGGGGGCATAGCCTCAAAATAAAAGGAAGCAGATGTAGGACTGAGGACAGGAGGAACTTCTTCACCCAAAGGGTTGTGAATCTGTGGAATTCCCTGCCCAGTAAGCGGTTGAAGCTACTTCGCTGAATGTTTTTAAGGCAAGGCGAGATAAATTTATGAACAGTAAAGGAATTGAGGTTTATGGTGAGCGGGCGGGGAAGTGGAGCTGAGTCTTAAAAAGATCAGCCATGATCTTCTTGAATAGCGGGGCAGGCTCGAGAGGTCAGATGGCTACTCCTGCTCTTAGTTCTTATGTTCTTATGTTATAATATTATAGTGCCTCACAAAAACCACAGAAAAGGATATTTTAAGGCGATTGACCCTGCATTACTAAATACGCGCGAGCCAGAGATTCTGATGAAGGATCACCTGACCCGAAACGTTAAGTCTGTTTTTTTCCCTCACAGATGCTCCCAGACTTGCTGAGTTTTTCCAGCAACTTTGTAGTTTTTCCTGAGTTGCAGCATCCGCAGTTCTTCCGGTTTTTACTATGTGTTTTGATATTTATTTACAGGGGGCTCTTTATTTCTCGCTCGCTCTGTCTTTTAGGGTTTATTTGTAAGGGGACTTGTTTTACGGATAATTTACAGGTCGGCTCGATGTTGGAGTGTATTGACAGGTGTGCTGTGTTTTCGACTAAATTTAGAGGGAGGACTGTGTTTTACATTCTACTTCCCAGGGCATCTGTTTCAGAGGTCATTTAAAGGGGTCTGTGTATTTGAGGGTATAATTACAGGGGTTTCTGTTTTAGTGATTATTTGAATTAAGCTCCTTGTTTTACTGGTTATTGAAAGGGATTTCTGTCTGAGGGCTTGTTTGCAGGCGTCTCTGAGGGTTTATTTACTGGAGGCACAGTTATAGGGAGGATTTGAAGTTTGCACTGTGTTTCAGAGTTTATTTACAAGGAGCTCTATATTTGACATGTCATTTACATGGGGCTCTGTCTTTATTGTTTCTGACTGGGGGCTCTGTTTTACATTTTAATTCCTGAGGAACCTTTCTTAGGTTATATGTAAAGGGGTCTCTGTGCTTGAGAGTGTAGTTACAGATAGCTCTGTTTTTATCGTTTGTTTAAATGACGCTCTGCGTCGGAGATTATTTACAGAAAGCTTTGTATTTCAGGCTTCATTGTATATAAACCCTAAAACACAGACATCCCTGTCAATGCAGCTCTGTGTTTAAAGCTTTATTTACAGGGGGTTATGTGCCAGGGGGTCTGTGGTTTATATTTTGCTTCGTGAGGGACCTTTCCTCGGGTTTATTTAAAGGGTCTCTGTGCTTGACAGTGTATTTACAGGGCCCTATTTCTTTTTTTACCGTTTGTTTAAATGAGTCTCTGCGTCGGAGATCATTTCCAGGAGGCATTGTGTTTCAGGGTTCATTTAAAGGGAAGTCTGTGTTTTTGGGATTATTTATAGTGAGCTCCGTGTTTTACAGGTTATTGAACGGAGTCTCTGTTTTAGGGTTTGTTTGCAGGAGGCTGTTTATTTGTAGATAGCTTTGTCTTTTTAGGGTTATTTGTAAGGTGCCCTGTCTTACGGATAATTTACAGGTATGCTAAGTGTTGGGATGTAATTGAATGTGCTCAGTGTTTCCGGATTTATTTAGGAGGAGCCCTGTGTTTTACCTTATCCTTTCTGGGCAATGTGTGTTAGAGTTCATTTAAAGGGGTCTGTGTATTTGAGCGTCGACTTACAGGGGGCTCTGTTGTTGAAGTTTGTTTAAATAGGACTCTGTGTTTTGGGGGTATTTACAGTGAAGTCCGCGTTTTCCGGGTTATTGAAAGGTGTCTCTGTGTTTGAGGGCCTCTGTGCAGGCAGCTCCGTGTTTGAGGGCCAGGAGTACGGCTGAAGCTGGGTTCCATTTGGGCCTGAGCCTATGGTTAGTGTAGGATGAGGCTTGCGTTAGGGCTGAGTGTTATGGTTTGATTTAGGCTTTGGGCTGAAGTTAAACTTCGGGATTACGCTGGGTAAGCGTTAGGGCTGAATCTAGGGTTAAGGTCAGGGATATTTCTGAGAGTAGGGAGATAGAAACGAGCTTCGTATACCGAGAGCTGGAGGGAGAGCAACTGCGTATTCTAGAGGAGACTCGGGATGTATTGTAAACTTAACAGGTCAAATAGTATTACAGATTCATATGATCCCAGTACCAGGAGGCACTGCCACAGAACTGACCCGCTAACAATGAGGAATTTGCTTGGTCCAGGCAAGTATTGAAGCACTGTCAGAGGAACAGAACTGCTGGAGAGCATTGTAATCAGGAGTCAATACTGAGGTAGCGCCTCATTGTAAGAGGGTCAGAACTGAGGAAGTGCCTCACATTTATAGGGTTTCTAATGAGGTAATGCAGCAGTACCAAAGGGTCAGAACTGTTGTGGTGCATTGTTGTGAGACGGTCATTACTGAGGTAGTGTCTTATTCTCAAGGGATTAGACTTGTGAGAGTGCCACACGATTGCAGCATTGTGACAATGTCAGACTGAGGCACTCCCTCATTGTCAGATAGTCAGTACTGTCAGAGCTTCAGTACTGAAGCAGTGCCTCATTGTCAAATGGTCCGCACTGAGGTATTGCAGCAGAGTCAGTGGGTCAGAACTTTGGGAATGTATCAGTCGTAGGGTCAAGACTGAGGCTGATCATTATTCTAAATTCTTACTGGGGGAGTGCTACATAACTAAATTACATCATTTTTAAAAATGAGGCATCGGCTGAATGTGATCCTCTGACAATTGCGCACTCCTTCAGTACTGACACTACAACATAGAGGGACAGCCTCAAGCAGACCCTCTGATAATGAGGCATTCTCTCAGGACAATAATCTTTAATTGTAAACTAATCTGTAATACTATTTGACCTATTAAGTTTACAATACATCCCGAGTCTCCTGTAGAATACGCAGTTGCTCTCCCTCTGGTTCTGTCTCTGGGTATGCAAAGCTGCTTTCTTTCTCCCTGCCCCAGAAATAACCCTACCCCAAAACATTAACCCGAGATTCAGACCTATTGTCAGAGAATCACATATTCCGATGCCTCATTTTTAAAAATTATGTAATTTAGTTATGTAGCACTCCCCCAATAAGAATTTAGAATAAGGCTCAGCCTCAGTCTTGACCCTATGACTGATACACTCCCACAGTTCTGACCCACTGACACTGCTGCAATACCTCAGTGCGGTCCATTTGACAACGCTAACCCTTGCCTGAGCTCTGAGCCTAACCTCAGGCCAAACCCAAACCCTAACCTTCGCCTCAGGCCTGACACAAACCATAACCCTTAGCCGCAGCACTCACCTCTAACGCCAGCCTCAGTCCTGCACAAAAGACCTCAAACAACGAGCCGCCTGTAAATATGCCCTCAGGAACTCCTTTCAATAACCCTTTAAACGGAGCTCACAGTAAATAACCCTAAAAAACAGAACCCCATTTAAACAAATCTAAAAAACAAAGCCCACTGTAATTATACCCTCAAATACACGGACCTCTTTAAATGAACTCTAACACACATCACCCAGGAAGTCGAAGGTAAAACACAGGGCTCCGTCTAAATAAATCCGAAAACACTGAGTACCTGTAATTGCACCCCACACTCAGCCCACCTGTAAATTATCCGTAAGACAGGGCCCCTTACAAATAAACTTTGAAAAGATAGACGTACCTGTAAATAACAGACCCCGGTAAATTAACCCGAAGACAGAGACGCCTTTCAGTAACCTGTAAAACACAGATCACTCTGAATAATCCCTAAAACACACATCATCATGTACAGATACCCTAAAACACAGACATCCCTGTAAATGAACTCTGAATCACACAGCCTCCTGCATATATTCTCCGACGCAGAGTCTCATTTGAAAAACTGCTAAAAACAGAGCCGCCTGTAAATACACCCTGAAGCACAGAGACCTCTTTATATATAACCGAAGAGAGGTCCCTCAGGAAATAAAGTGTAAAAGACACAGCCCCCAGGAAGAAACCAAAGAAGACCGAGTCCCCTGGAATTCAAGTGTAAAATATAGACCTCCCAGGAAATACACCCTGAAACAGTGCCCCCTGCAAATCCTCCGTAAAACTAAGCTTCCTGTAAATAAACTCTCAGAGGCGACCCTAAAACACAGAGCTTCCAATTGATAAAGCCTAAAACACAAGCCCACTGTAAATCAACACCAAATAACACAGCCCCCAGTACAGCACGGCGAATTGTTTGGATTGAGACAGTACATCACAGTCTGAGGCAATGCCTCTTTGACAAAGAGTAGGCAATGTGGAGGTATAGTGTTGTCTGACGGTCATTGCTGAGGTAGTGCCTCATTGTAATAGGGTCAGAATTGAGGGAGGGCCTCATTGTACTAGGGTCAAGACTGCGGGAGCGCCTCATTGTCAGCGACTGAAGACTGAGGGAGTGCCTCATTGTCAGCGGGTCAGGACTGAGGGAGGGCCTCGTTGTCAGCGGGGTAGGACTGAGGGACAGCCACATTGTCAGCGGGTGAGGACTGTCGGAGCGCTTCATTGTCAGCGAGTCAGGACTGAGGGAGCGCCTCATTGTCAGAGGGTCAGGACTGAGGGAGAGCCTCACTGTCAGCGGGTCAGGACTCAGGGAGCGCCTCATTGTCAGCGGGTGAGGAATGAGGGAGCGCCTCATTGTCAGCGGGTCAGGACTGAGGGAGCGCCTCATTGTCAGCGGGTCAGGACTGGGGGAGCGCCTCATTGTCAGCGGGTCAGGACTGAGCTATTTGAAGTAGAGCAATGAAGGGTGTGGGTCCTTTTATTCTTTTAAATTTAGAGAATGCCAGAAAGATTATCAACCCTATACTATTTGATTGCGTTGCAAATTACTTAATGACAGCAGGAAGTTTAGTAGCCTGATCACCGCGGCTGGCTCTTGAGATTCCACTATTTCCGGTTTACTCATTCTTTCATTCAATTTCACGGAAGTGCTGTTTTGAAAGTAGCTTTCTTAAAGGGAACGCGGACCCTATTCAATATGCATCTGACAGAGACGTGGTAACGCCGAAAACTTGTTTGATGTCCCGCAAGATATTCAACTCCTGGGAGACGTTTGTTGAGGGCTGATTAATATTATAATTTTTCATAGTTTCGGGTGACACGATGGATGGGATCGTATTGTTCTGAATAGATTAGAAAATTAACACATACTCAGGGATTGCCTCTGATGCAGACACAAGTTTGGACACTGTTAGCAACAAGGGTTCAAACTGTGAAAAGGCAGTAATGGGGTGCAAAGAACATTTCAATTTCGTCTCCCTTTATTCGTGAAAAGTACGGCATGATGGCAGTTTTATGAATGAATGAATGAAATGCGGTAATAATAAATACAGTACGCTAATGAGTGGTCAGTAAAGTCATGAATGAATGAGAGTGCGAGAGTGGTCATATGGAGCGCTTGTGGGTGCATTCGTAAAGAGGATCTTTGGTAGAACAGTGAAGAGGCTTATGATATAGTGTCACACAAAAACCACAGTAAAGGATATTTTAAGGCGATTGACCCTGCATTACTAAAGACACGCCAGCCAGACTCCGGAAGCCTTGTTAAGTGCTAACCGATATGAGGAAACAGGGCAGACCACAGGATATTCAGGGGCAAAGGTTATCAGATAAACAAGTGACCACATGAGCGAACGGGTACCGCGTGTTTGAATCCGACTGGTAAATATGTGATACACAACCATTTGATCTAACTGACTGCCTAGTTAATTGAAAACCGGAGGAACAGCAGATGCTGCAAATCAGGAACAAAAACAAAATTGCTGGAAAAGCTCAGCTGGTCTGGCAGCATTTATGAAGGCCAAAACAGTTAACAGGGTGTACAGGGTGCTCTTTGTTTTGGATTATTTGCAGGGGACTCTGTTTTAGGGTTTCTTTACAGAGGTCTCTGTGTTTTATGGTTCTCTGTCTTTTACATTTTACTTCCCGAGGGACCTTTCTTAGGTTTTATTTGAAGGGGTCTCTGTGCTTGAGTGTATTTACAGGGGGCTTTTCGCGTTTGTTTAAACGAGATTCTGCGTCGGAGATTACTTCCAGAAGGCTTTGTGTTTCATGGTTCATTTCCAGGGATGTCTATGCTTTAGGCATTATTTATAGTGAGCTCCGTGTTTTACAGTTAATTGAAAGGGGTCTCTGTCTTCGGGTTTCTGTACGGGGGCTGTGTGCCTTCGGGTTTCTGTACTGGAGGCTCTATGTCTTCGGTTAGGAGAAGGTCTGAAACTCGGTTCGGTTGGGGACTAAGGCTATGGTTAGTGTAGGGATGAGGCTTGCGTTATAGGGCTGAGGGTAGGTGTTAGGGCTGAGGCTCGAGTGAGAGGTGAGGTTCGTGTCAGCGTTGTAACTGAGGGTTAGGTTTGGGTGAAATCTGAGGTTAGGATTTGGGCTGAGGTTGGACTTAGGGTTCACATGAGGGTTAGCGTTTGGGCTGAATCTAGGGTTCGGGTTACGGTTAGCGTTATTTCTGAGGGTAGTGTGGAAGAAAGCAGCTTCGCATACCCAGAGGAAGAGCGAGAGTGAGAGCAACTGCGTATTCTACAGGAGACACGGGAAGTATTTTGAACTTAACAGGTCAAATAATATTACAGATTAGTTTACAATTAAAGATTATTGTCCTGAGAGAATGCCTCATTGTCAGAGGATCCGCTTGAGGCTGTCCCTCTATGTTGTAGTGTCAGTACTGAAGGAGTGCGCAATTGTCAGAGGATCACCTTCAGCCGATGAATCATTTTTAAAAATTATGTAATTTAGTTATGTCGCACTCCCCCAGTAAGAATTTAGAATAAGGATCAGCCTCAGTCTTGAGCCGCCGACTGATACATTCCCAAAGTTCTGACCCACTGACTCTGCTGCAATACCTCAGTGCGGACCATTTGACAATGAGGCACTGCTTCAGTACTGAAGCTCTGACAGTACTGACTATCTGAACGACACAAAATCTGAACGACACAAAATGACTCAAGTTTTGATGTTGGTTTGACTGACATGCTTATTTGAGTGAGATAAGCACTTCAGAAATCAAAAATCTCAACTTCACCAAATGACTCAACTTTTGATGTTGTTTTCACTGACCTGCTTATTTCAGCGAGATAAGCATATCAGAAGACTAAAATCTCAACTTCACCAGATGACCTAACTTTTGATGCTGGTGAAATTAAAATGCTTATTTCAGCGAGTTAAGCTCCTCAGAAGTCAAAAATCTGAACTTCACGAAATGACTTGATTTTTGATTCTGGTCAGACGAAAATGCTTCTTTCAGCGAGGTAAGCACTTCAGAAGATTAATATCTGAACTTCATCAAATGGCACAATTTTTTATGTTCGTTTGACTAACATGCTTATTTCAGCGAGTTAAGCACGTCAGAAGATCAAAATCTCAACTTTACCAAATGACTCAACTTTTGATGTTGTTTTCACTGACCTGCTTATTTCAGCGAGATAAGCATATCAGAAGACAGAATCTCAATTTCACCAAGACACTCAACTTTTGATGCTGGTTTGACTAAAATGCTTATTTC
>NW_025972055.1:9457-9970 GCF_021869965.1 Rhincodon typus
AAATTCTTATTCAGTGAGGTAAGAACTTCAGAAGATCAAAATCTCAATTTCACCAAATGACTCAACTTTTGATGCTGGTTGGTTTAAAATGCGTATTTCAGCGATTTAAGCTCTTCAGGTCACCAAAACGTGAACTTCAACAAATGACTCTCGTTTTGACGATGATTTGACTAACATGCTTATTTGAGTGAGATCAGCACTTCAGAAATCAAAAATCTCAACTTCACCATCTGACTTAATTTTTGATGCTGTTTTGACTATCATGCTTATTTCACTCAGATGAGAACTTCAGAAGACCAATATCTCACTTCACCAAAAATGTTAGTTTTTGATGTTGGTTTGAATGACATGCTTATTTCATGAGGTAAGCACTTCAGAAGATCAAAATTTCAACTGCACAAAATGACTCAACTTTTGAGGCTGTTTTGACGAACATGCTTATTACGGTCAGATAAGCACTTCAGAAGTCAAAAATCTCAACTTCACCACATGATTCAACTTTGGATGTTGTTT
>NW_025972056.1:0-9970 GCF_021869965.1 Rhincodon typus
AGTGTTTGAATAATTATAGTTTTGGCCTTAAAAATGATACAGGACATATAGAATAATACAGCACAAGAAGAGGCCAGTCTACCCACCATGTCTGCACTGACAATGATGCCATTCTAAAATAATCCCATCTGCCTTCACGTGACCCATATCCCTCTATTCCCTGCCTATTCCCTATTCGCATGGCAGTGAGCAATTGAAGGAAAGTGGAAAAGTGCATGAAAACATGCCAAATGCAAAAACAGCCTGTTTTGACTGGGATGTAGACACGTGACATTGAATTGTCTGTTACATGTGGCCTCCTGGATTTGTTTTTCAGCCTGTTTTGAACATTGACAAAGTACTGCAGCCATAATGAAATGGAGAGTCGGTAATTTTAGATTTAGAATAATATTAATATAAGGGACTTTGCCCCACCCATTGGAGTTTTCGCCATTGGGCTGGGGTTTGAGAGACTGGTGCCATGGAACCTGAGATTGGTTTGAGTGTCACTGTCGCCAAAGTCATAGAGATGTACAGCTCAGAAACAGACCCTTCAGTCCAACATATCCATGCTGACCAGATATCCTAAATAAATCTAGTCCAATTTGTCAGCATTTGGCCCATATCCCTCTAAACCATTCCTAGTCACGTACCCATCCAGATGCCTTTTCAATGTTGTAATTGTACCAATCTCCACCACTTGCTCTGGCAGCTCATTCCATACACGCACCACCCTCTGTGTGAAAAAGTTGCCTCTTAGGTCCCTTTTAAATCTTTCCCCTCTCACCTTAAACCTATGCCCTCTAGTTTTGGACACCCCCACCCCAGAGAAAAGACCTTGTATATTTACCCTTGATGGATAAAAGGCAATGTGAGACTCACTTATTTGTATATATCTGTATGTTATGTAGTTTATGCTAATAGATTCACTCATTAGTTTGCATACGCTTCTATTAGATATTAACTAAATTAAGCTAATAAGTATGCTTCATATTAAAGTGCATGCGTTTTCTTGTAGTCATTTTGATCAGATCTTAAAGAAGCAGTTGGGTACTTTCAACCTAACAATACAGTAATAGACTTACTTTGGTCTTCAGAACTTCTCATGTCTTCAAGCCTATCTTGCTTTAAATGCCACGGCAATCCTTATCCAATCCTTTATTAAGTCACTACTCTCCTGGCTAGTCTCCCGAACTCCACTCTGCAAAGACTTCACTTCAATCACAACTCTTTCCTTTTGTACAAAGTCTTCAAGAGCTGAACAGTTTTCTTTTCCTTTTGGCTCTGTTTCTTTTATTTCTTCTCTTGCTTTTTTTAAGAATTCTGGTTTTGTATTTTAAGATCGTGCCATAGAATGGTGACTTTGTACACTTTTCACTGTACTCCTGTGTTCGTGTACTTGAGTACGCGTGACCACAAAATGTAATTCTAAATTCTGATCTTCTACTCCATTCCCTTTGAAATAAAGGCCAACATTCCATTTGCCTTCCCTGTTACCTCCTGAACTTGGATGTGAGATTTTTGTGATTCAGGCCACCTTGCCCATTCAGCGGTATTGAGACCCAGATCACGGCTAGCTGTGGAAGTTCCAGAAAGACTCACCTTCTGATTTCCAGACTTTGTGGGGAGGAGAGAGTGGGTGGGTGAGATGTTAAGAATGTAAATAATATAAATAGTTTGTTGAAATAATGATAATGTGAAAACTTGGAGGGAGGGGGCACAATGCAATATGATGACAATGCATATTTTAATGACATGACTTATAAGGTAATGTACTGGAGTCAGCATTTGCATGAACATCAAGACTCTGAGAAGAAAGGATGAAATAACTAGAGAGCTATATTACAGAGATTAGTATAATATATAATAGTTTGTAAACAAAAGAGTTTGCTGGAACTCCCAAGAGTCAGACAATAGCCACAGATGATGCTACAACGCATAAGAGTGGAGACAGTATAGTTTACCAGGGGATCTCTCAATGGTGCAGAGGAGAACTCTGAGTCCCAAACCTTGCAGTAACCTAATCCATAAGAACTCTTCAACTAAGGGTCACCTCAGTAAAGACAAGCAAACTAAAGCAAGGTGCAGTTTTTGAACTCCATTCTGTCAGTTCTTTGTCCAGTTCTCCCAACTCACAATCCAATTTCATTTTATTTCTGTTAGGAGATTAAAGGGTTATCTAATTGAGGTGTTCAAGATGATTAAAGGATTTAATAGTGTGGGTAAAGAGGAACCATTTCCTCAGGTGGGATAGTACAGAACAAGGAGTCATAACCTATAAATTAGAGCTATACCATTAAAGGGTGATATTAGGAAACACTCTTCCACATCAAAGGTAATGGAAATCTGCAACTCTGCCTCAAAAAGCTGTTGTGGCTCTCTCTCAGTTGAAAATTTCAAAATTGAGACAGATTTTGTTTTATTCGGTATGGTTATGAAGTAATGTGAGGTTGAGGTGATTAACAGAGTTGAAATATCTAAGTGAATGATGGAACAAGATCAAGAAGCTGAACGGCCTATTTCTGTTCAGACTCTCTAAAATGTCTAAAATGGCTGTACATTTTTTTTGCATTGTATTCCACAAATTAAGGAAGACTCTGTAAGTAGATATGAGAACAAATGCCTCGTAAGGTTATAATTTAAGGCACTTTTATCATCAGGGTGCCATGGACTGTAGATCTATTAATGTTGTTTTGATGGTTGCACCCCTGAACATAAATGGTGTTGCTTTTGTAAAGATGGCAACAGAAGGGATCTAATTTTAAAGATACTCTTCTCGGAACCAAACTGGAAAGGCTCTTTGTCAGATATGATTTTGTTTCTCATCCTTTGAGGGCTGCTGGCCCTGCCGTTAAATTGATTCAATACAGGCACCTCGTTGTTCACTGCATACTTCTACCATTGTAGGGATTTGCTGTGTGTAATGTTCTAAAGATAACTGCAAGGAAATTCTATCTGTGAGATTTTCTTTATATATCATAATACAATTACTCCCTAATAAGTATTTGGCAGCAAAATCTTAAATTCCGGCTTGCAGAGTCACCAATGCTTGATAAATCCTGGGTGTGAAGATGTCAGCCACAAGGCCCAGTATTGAGGCTTTGAAAAAAAAGGGTTCACACCTACACGGAGCCTGAAACAAAAGACAATTTTAGAAAGTGCCAACCCTTGAAGTGTATTCACTATTGTAATGTGGAAATCACAGCAGCCAATTTGTGTACAGCAAGATCCCACAAACTGTAATAGGGCAGTTCAGTTGTTTTGGTGACATTGGTTCATAGACAAATATCAGCCAAGACACCAGGTGCTGTTCCTGGAGTAGTGTCATGGGGTATTTCTCGTCCCTCTTCGGGAGAAGGCAGGGTCATGGGTTAATTGGCACACTCGATGGCAGTGTTTCTTCAGTATTTTGTTCAAGTCACATCCACAATTCAGTACTGAAGTCTGTCAGGTAGAATTGATCCCACCACCTTCTAGCTCAGAGGTCAGAGTGCTACCAATTGAGACCATCAGCAGGAACCTGTGCTCTCTGCTCTGCTGAGTTCAGGGGAAGAGGCTTTTAAGGAGGCAGAAGGGGATTGCATAGGGGCTCCACCGCTGTCCTGCTTCCTCCACGATTACTTCTGTGTTGGGAAGGACAGTGGATGAACTTCCTGTTCTAGTGCCAACTTCAGCTCCAAATTAGTTAATGCCTACTTAAGGGTGTCATGCTGATGCCTGTTGTATTAACACAGCAATAAATTAGTGGCTCACCATGAAGGGAGCATGGCAATGCGCAATCAGGCGTGTTTGCTGGCAGGCTCCTTAGGGATCAGGGGAATGATCCCCCATTTAAAAGTACTCCGGACTTGTAAAAAGAGCTGCTAAAAACCCCCCACTGGCCTTGCTGCTGATCCATACACCCATCTCTTGACCTCCTTCCCACCATGGCTGACCTGTACTTGGGGTCTCTTCTTGATCTGATTCTTGTGTGGCAGTCATACTGACAGCAACCAACACCTTGCTGGTGGCGCTGCTGAGTGCAGAAGCACTGCTAGCGTCAGGCAGCCTATTGGCTGGTAGGACATTCACCATCGGAGCTTTCAGGGCTAAGGGATGTGTCACCACTGTCCAGTTAAGTGTTCAACTGGCAATTAATGTGGCATACCTTCTTGAAAAGAGACCATGAGGAGGTTCTGCCAGTGACTTGCAGGGTCAGTCAGGTTACACCTTTTCTCCTTTTTCCTCTCTTTCTTTTGCATTCTATTCCGTTTATTTATCTCTCTGTTCTCCCTTCTTCTTTATCTGTCACTTTAAAACCTGATTCTATGTTTGCAAACGCTATGATTGATTTCATTTTCTCACACCAGACAGCAAGAAAAGGAAGAAATAGTTATAGTGGGAGAAATATTTTGCACTCCAAAAAGTAGTGAATGTCCTTTATTGAAATCTATTACCAATAATATTAATGGATGACTTTCACGACTGTTATGAATTCTGCAATAGTAAGCTGCTGTTTTCTCTTATTTCCCAATTGGTAAAAAGATGAGAAATGACATGAATTTAGAGTAGATTTGGAACATTATCCACAGTTGAGGGACTGTGGTTGCCAGTGGAACATGCTAAAGAGTGTAGAGGCTGGTTTAAGTTTGCTTTCTGTGAACATGTCTTTCATTGGGCATTGTAGCAAAGCAATTGGGTGGCATCGTGGCTCAGTGGTTAGCACTGCTACCTCACAGCACTGGGGACCTGGGTTCAATTCTACCCTTGGGCAACTGTCTGTGTGGAGTTTGCATGTTCTCCCTGTGTCTGCTTGGGTTTCCTCTGGGTGCTCTGGTTTCTTCCCACAATCCAAAAATATGTAGGTTAGGTGGATTGGCTGTGCTAAATTGCCCATAGTGTTCATGGATGTGTAGATTAGGGGGATGGGTCTGGGTGGAATGCTCTGAGTGTCAGTGTGGACTTGTTGGGCCAAAGGGCCTGTTTCCACACTGTAGGGATTCTACTAGGCTAATAATCCAGAGACAAAGATTCAAACGCACTGCAGTAGCTGGATAATTTAAATTCCAATAATTAAATAAAATTTGAAAGAAAAATATTAGTGACTATGAAACTACTAGGTTTTGTTAAAAGCCGACCATGCTCATTAATGCTCTTTAGAGCAGAGAATCTGCCATCCTTTTCTGGTTGAGCCTACCTATGACTTCAGATCAGCAGCCGCTACCTTTTAACTTCCTTCTGAAATGGCCACGTACCGCTATGGAAACAAGAATGAAACTGAATGAAACCTAGGGATTCAGGTACATAATTCTTTGAAGTTTGTATCACAGGTAGATAGGGTGGATAAGAAGGCATTTAACACACCTGCCTTCATTGCTCAAACCTTTGAGTACAGGAGTTGGGAGGTCATGTTAAGGATCTACAGGGCGTTGGTGAGGCCTCTTCTGGACTACTGTATCCAGTTCTGGTTGTCCTGTTATAGAAAGGACATTATCAAGCTGGAGAGGGCTCAGAAAAGATTTACCAGGATATTGTTGGGAATGGAAGGTCTGAGTTAAAGGGAGAGGCTGAACATTTTTCACTAGAGTGTAGGAGGTTGAGGAATGAGTTTTAGGAGTTTTTAACATCATGAGGGGTATAGATAAGGTGAATGGCAGGTGTGTTTTCCCTGTGGCGGGGAATTTCAAGATTAGGAGCCATATTTTTAAGGTGAGAGGAGGAAGATTTTGAAAAGGACATGAGGGGCAACTTCTTTACACGGAGTGATTTGTGTGTGGAATGAACGTCCAGTAGAAGTGGTGGATGCAGGTACAGTTACAAAATTTAAAAGACATTTGGATAAGTACATGAATAGGAAATGTTTGAAGGGATGGGCCAAGCGCAGGCAGGTGGGATTTAGTTTAGTTTGGGGTTACAGTCAGCATGGACCAGTTGGACTGAAGGATCTGTTTCTGTGCTGTATGACACTATGACTCTGTGAATGGGCCACTTGGTATTGTCCCAAGCACCAGACATAACAAAGGTACACCTTGAGTTTGCAAAGTCCTCCTCACTTAAATCTGGGGACTTGTGCAAAAATTGGGAGAGCTCTCCTCGCAGACTAGATAAACAATGACCTGACTTAGTCATGCACACCGAAGCATACCTTACAGCCAAAGCCCTTGACTGCTCCCATGGTCTGACCCATCAGTAGGGCAGATCCTCCAGAGGCCACAGCACAGTAGCATACAGTCAAGAGAGAATGGCTGTGGTAGTCTCATTATGGACTCCATGTCTCATGATGTCTCATGGCACAAGGTCAAACATGAGCAAGGAAACACTTTCTAATTACCACTTAGGCTCTCTGTTAGCTGATGAATGGTACCTGCTTCATGGTGAACACCATTTGGAAGAAGCGCTGAGGGTGGCCAGGCCACAGAATGCAAAGTGGTGGTGGGGGTTTGGAGGGAGAAGTGGGGAACCTTCGGCGTCTGCCATAAAAAGTGGTTTATTAACATCGCTACTGACCGCACTGGCTGCATCTGAAGGTCATAGCTGCCAGACTGCACCTGAGGCAGATGGCAAGCAAAGTAACTCAAGGGAGAAATTTGCTTAATTCCATCCTCATTGACTGACCTGTTACAGATGCATCTACCATGACAGTATTGGCAGGATGGACAACCAAATAGTCCTTGTGGAGGCAATGTTCTGTTTTCACACAAACAGGACACTTCCCATTGTTGGCACTACCACTATGCAAAATGGATTCCATTCAGATGGGATTAGCAGCTCAAAAACTGGCATCCATGAGTCATTATTGGCAATTTAATCATATTCCACTGCAATCTGTAACCTTATTGCTCAGTTTAGCCCTCATTCTATGTATCATCAAATCAGAGAATCAACTCTGGTTCAGTGAGAAGTGCAGGGAAGCATATTAGCAACAGCATCAAATGAGATGTCATCCTGGTGAAGCTACAACATGTGATAAACAGTGAAAGCAGCGTGGAAGACCTGTTCTTCGAAATGAGCTGTAAATCTATCCAACTCACAAGGTTGGTAATTGCATAGTTATATCCTGTCCACAAATAGGAGAACAAATATAATCTGATCAGTTAGCGTACCAATGGCCTGAATTTTGAAGTGAGATTGGTATGACCACAGGGTATGAGTTGGGTGAGCCTACTGCTGCAAGGCCGGCTTGCCCACAACCCAAAGGCTGTTGGCGTGTAATTGGCTTGAAGTCAGATTTCTGTCCCCTGTGAGAAAGAAATCCCCCTGTGAAACCTGCTGGCCAATCCAAAGGCCGGGCCATTGAGAGTGGTGGCTACGGCTGGGACTGTAGCTTTCTGCAAGAGAAGTCTGCTGTGATGGAATCAAACTTCAAGGTAAGTCCAGGCTGGACAGGACAGGAGAGGAGGGAGATTGTCGGTGATGGAGAACCTAAGGAGGAGGACCTTGACTGGTACAGGGGCCTGAAAAAGAAGCAACCCCTATGCCGCGCTATTATGTTTTATTGAGTAGGCTAGGCACCCTTGCTGCCGGTAAAATTACAGAAGCAATGGGAGCAAGCCATTAATTGCCCCATTAGTAGTCCTCTTAAGGGCCTTAATTGGTCAACTGGGCATGGGCCTCCATTGCCTCCCCACTGATTGTAAAATTACAGCAGGGACAAGTGAGTGGGGGTGGGCTTGGAAAAGGTGCTGCTGATCAATTTTACAACCCCTTCCTCCTGCCTGACAGTTGAAGATTCAACGCAGTAGTCTACTCATTACAGCCTTGATCCAAACATGGATGCCAAAGCTGAGAGGAGCTGTGATTGACTGCACTTGAAAACCAAGGCAGCAATTGACCAAGTGTGCACCAATGGGAATCAGTTGGTCAAATTGTTTGTTGGAGTCGTACGCAACGTAAAGAAAAATGGCTATTGGAGGTTAGTCATTGAGGAATGAATCATGAGGAATGTATTGATAGCTTAAATAGATAGAAATGAGTATGATATGGTAGCCGTTAGAGACAGTTGGTTGCAAAGTGACCATGACCAGCACCTGAATATTCAACTGTATTTGACATTTTGGAAGTTCAGGGAGAAAGAAAGAAGAGGCTCAGGGACTGCAGCAGTTTAAGAAGGCAGCTTATTTCCACCTTCTCCAAGGCAATTAGGGAATGGGCAATGAATGCTCACCTAGCTCACATCCCGTATGAATCAAATAAACTTTATATGACACTAGTTAGACTATATCTGGAGTAATCTGTGCAGTTTCTTTTTAACTCCTTGCTTAAAGAGGTATACACTTGCATTTGAAGCAGTTCAGAGAATCATTGTTTCCCTAATAGTGTGGAAAGAGGCCATTGAGCCTAGGAAGTCTGCACCAACCCTCCAAAGATTACCCACCCAAACCCAGCCTCCCTACCCTATCCCTGTATTTACCATGGTTAATATACCTAGTCTACACATCCCTGGACACTATAATATGCCCAATCCACCTAACCTGCACATCTTTGGACTGTGGGAGGAAACCCACACAGACAGTCACCCAAGGCTGGAACTGAACCCATGCCCCAGGCGCTGTGAGGTAGCAGTGCTAACCACCGAGCCACTGTGCTGCCGTTAAGGTTCAGTGACCTGATTTTTGGGATGAAGGAGTTTTCTTGTGAGGAAAGTTTGACAAGGTTGGGCCTGTACTCAACAGAGCTTAGAAAAATGAGATTTGATTTTATTGAAACATAATCTGATTTAAGGGCCTAGATGGGGTAGATGCTGAGGCGTTGTTTCCTGTTTCTGGGCACTCTAGATCTAAGAGACGTAGTTTCTAAATAATGGGTCTCCCACTTAAGACAGAGATAAGGAGGGTTTTCATTTCTCTTGGGGAATTGTCAATCTCTGAAATTCTCATTTCTTTTTATGTATTCATGGGATTTTGCTCTTTGCTGATTTGCTCAGCATTTTTAGTCCATCCTTAGTTGCCCTTGAGAAAGTGGAGTTGAGCTGCTTTCTTGAACTGCTGCAGTCCATATGCAGTAAATAGACCTACTGTTAGGGAGGGGGTTCCAGGATTTTTTTTATATCGCAGTGACAGTGAAGAAACAGTGATATATTTTCAAGTTAGAATGGTGGGAGTGGTGGAGGTTGGGTTACTGAATCTATTCAAGCTGATCAGCCATGATCATATTGAGTGGTGGCTTGTTGACTGAATGACCTACTCGTTTTGATCTTGTCTTCTGTAATCTCAACTGGATTTCTCCAGATCAGTGACCTCGCCTCAAACATTTCCAACTGCTTCATCAATCATCTGTCCATTGTCATCCACTATCAGGTGATGTTTATTGGTGACTGTGGTGCCCAGTCCCACTTGTAACACCTCAGATGGTAAAGTAGTCTGTGCTGATTACAGAAAAACTTGAACAACATGTTCAGGCTTTGGCTGATACATGGCAAGTGACTTTCAAGAAACAGCTTAAGCATGTCCCCTTGACAATCAATAGCTTTACTATTGTTGACTCCTATATGAGTAATTTCCTAGAGCCACCATTGACCAGAAATGTAACTAGACCAGGCAAGTAAATACTGTAGTTTCAACAGCAGATCAGAAGCTCAGTATTCCGTGGAGAGTGACTCATCCTCTCATTCCCAAAAACCTTTCCCTGATGGAATACTCTGCACTCCCTGAATGAATGTAGCATCAACAGTTTAAGGGCAGCACAGTGGCACAGTGGTTAACGCTGTTGTCACACAGCGTCAGGGAGCTGGGTTCAATTCCACCCTCAATTGACAGTCTGTGTGGAGTTGGCATGTTCTTGCCATGTCTGTGTGAATTTCTTCTGGGTGCTGCAGTTTCCTTCCACAGTCCAAAGATGTGCAGGTTAGGTGGATTGCCTATTATGTCCAGGGGTGTGCAGGCTATGTAGGTAAATGTGGGGCTACAGGGATAGGATGTCACTGAGTGGGATGCTGTTTGGAGAGTCGGTATGGGCTGAATGGCCTGCTTCCATTCTGCAGAGATTTTATGAACACTTAAGAAACCTGACCCTA
>NW_025972057.1:0-9968 GCF_021869965.1 Rhincodon typus
GTTCATCCAGCTCTACACCTTGTTATCTAAGCTTCATTCTAAGGCATGGATACATATAAATTGACAGCTCCACAAAGCACTCCCACTAGATTTTTAAAAAATACCCATTGTTCTCTCTCCCAACATCAAACTACAAAAGTAGATTCTGTAAGTGAACTAATTGGCCTAGCTTCTTGTGGGAGATTTGGATTGTGCTTCTGCCTGTCATCCGTTCCTTTTATACTACTCTTCAGATCAACTCAGTACATGGTCGCCTTCCTAATTGCACTCCTTTGCAAACAGAATGCGTGACATGAGTTTAAATGTGGTGTTTTCTTACTGTGTATCTCTATTCCTTCTCTGTCTCCCTCAGCTGCTTAATAATACTTTCCGCATTCTTGCTGTTAAGCCTCACCATGCAACTAATCTGAAACAGGAATCGATTGCAGGCAGGAGCTTATTAGATGTTACATAGATACACCTAGTAGCCCTTTAGGGCAAATAATTTGGGTTTCTTTGCAGTACTGTCACAACAGTGTGAAGTGAAGGGATTGTTGAAAAATGAATATTAAAACATTTGCCTCAAAGGCTCAAAATATCCTCAAAGGTATACTTCCAGCATAAATGCAATAGAATTGCATCATTTATGTATCCAACACAATTGATTCTGTAGTATACATGCTCTTCCAAATGGTGCAACAATCTCAAGTTTAACTGGAAAAAATATTCCTATGAATACTCATGGCTCTCTGATACATTACAACAGTGGCTACACTTCAAGAGCAATAATTGGTTATAAAATACTTTGAAACAAGAGTTTGTGAAAGATGTTATACAAATGCAAGACCTTCTTGCTTTTATCCAGAATTGTGTGTTCGTGTGTCTGTGTATGTGCAAGTGCGTGCGTGTGTGTGTGTACATATATTTGTGTGTGTGTATGATGTGGGCGTATGTCTGTGTGTAGGGGTGTGTAGACTGTGTATGGGTTTGTATGTGGCTATTTGGTTTGTCCAGTAGGCTTGGAGGTGAGGCGGGGAAGTGGGAGGAGATGGAAAATGGGCTGTAACCTGATTCGAAAAGGATCTTCCCCCGCATTCCCCATGGGGAGTGGGTTAGAAAATCTGGAAAGTTTGGGCAGAAAGCAGATCTAAATGACGTCAAGGACTTCCCAAAAGCCAAAACTAAATGATGGAAACCTCTTTGAAGGGGTTCTTTTGATCAGAAGAGTTTCATCAGCCAGTATTCATCTCAGAAATTGGTCTTGGATATTCGTCTCAGGTATTGATTTCAGGATTACAACATCTCATTCACCATTGTTTAATATTATGAATGCAGTGCTTGTTCTCTGGCTATCTAATTTGTTAGATTAAGAGAAAGCTACAGTGAATGTTTACTTCTGTCTGTCACTAATATAAGATTTATAAATTTGTAGACTGTGCATCTGGCCCCCAAGCATCTTCTTTTATTTAACTTATTTTTCTAATCAACTTGTTCAGAGATGTTATTACACACCTCAGGAACAGGTGGACTTGAAGACAGGCCTCTCAGACCAAGAATTAGAGACACTTCCACTGCACCACAAGAGCACCCACCCCCTCCCCACAAGTGTCTGTAAACTTTGTTTTGCAATTGGCTGTAGCTGTGATAAATCTAGTGTAAAATCCTGACAGAGTAAGACTATCGATCGCGAGCTGGTCTCATTAATCTTTGCTCCAGCTGCTGCAACCATCACAACAAGGCACATCATGCAGTTGTGAGGGAAAACTGACACCAAACTAAAAAAGCAAAATATCATGAGCTGTCGCTAGAGTTTAGTCAGTGAGGTGAATTTTAGTGAGAGTTTAGTCTGCGCCCCCTCAAATGTTTTTCTAGTTATTTGTTTATGGGATGTGGGTCTCCAGTGGCAACGCTGTTGCTCATCATCAATTGCCGTGGAATTGAATGACCCCATAGGCCAAGTCATAGGGGAGTTATGAGTCAACTACATTTCTGCAGCTCTGGGGTCTCCCGCAAATGGGACTTTGGCAACTAGAGATCATAGTGTGACAAGGAGAGGGGAAGATGCATAAATAGCAGGAGTCAGTGAGGAGGAATGGCTGAATTATAGGACTGGAGGAGATGGTGGAGATAGAGAAGGATATAGCTGCAGAGAGATCTAAACACAAGATGGAGTAATAAAAGCAAAACACTGCATATAATGGAAATCTAAAATAAAAACAGGGAGAAGCACAACGGGGTCGGTAGCATTTGTGGAGGGAGAATTTCAAGCCCAGCGACCAATGAAGACTCATGATGGACCTAAAAAGTTAACTCTCATTTCTACCTCTACAAGAATTTGGGTGATTGAAAGCCAAATGCAACGAGAGTGATGATAAGTGGAAGGGTGAGGGATATGGTGTAGATTGAAGTTCATGAGGGTTGGGAGATAGCTGTGGGGAGCATTGAAGTGGTGAGGTCTGGATAACACTCAGTTGCCGATGTGCTGAATTAGGTGTGGAAAAGGGGATAATCCTGGCACCTTTGCAGTGAGTCAATGTAGGGCTAAATACTCAGCTTATAGCTGAACAAGATGCTGAGGATGCAGACACTCTGGTCCAGCCTGGGGCAGATACAATTGGTGGTGAAGGTACAAAATCTTAAAGAGACTGAAGAGAAAGTCCTCGAACTTACCCACATTTGGCTGGAGGATTATACCTCATCCAAAAATGGCTGGGTGAAGAGAGTTGGAGGAGAGAAAGAGATTCATGTAGTTTGGTAGTTGCCCCATGATTGCAGATGATTTGGGCAAGGAAGAGAATAAAATAAATATAGGTTGTTGGGGAATCAGGAAATCATCATGGGGTGAGAAAGAATTATATTGGGTTTGAATCTGATAACTAGGAGTAATGCAAAAGAAGTCCTCGAGAGATATTGGAATGTGATGTTGTTGAAGGCTGGGGAGAGGTCAGGGAGGGTAAGGATTAATGGCAGGGGGTTTGATAATGAACCATAATGCTGCTTGAAATTCTATGAAATGAAAGGATTCAGTTTTGGGATAAGGAACATGGATTTGTGTCGGCCTGAAATTTGTTTCCTTGTGCATGCTTTGATAAACTACCACCTTTTTTTTCATGGGAACCAATTACCTCCTTAATTCATGTGGGCAGGTATTTAATAGCTCATGCTTTTGTACATGGATGCAGCTAAATTGACATTTGAATTAATCCAGTCATTAACCCAATGTTAGCTTTACTATACATGATGATTCATCTGTCTCACACTGTCAGACTCAATAATAACTCCAAGATAGTTTCCCTCAGTAATAGCACCACTGAAAAATCAAATGAAAATGTTTATATAAAGCATTGGGATAAAACGGGTGTCGAAATTCAGGGGGATGGTTATAGGAACCATCTTATAAAAAATGGTGTTGACAGCGATGGATAGATCACATGACATCAACCTATGCACCAGTAAGAACAAAGGCAAACACAGACCCGTGGCCTTGCAAAGGTCTTCCTTACCAACGTTTGGGGCTTGTTTCACTACGAGGAGGGCTGGGACCAAATTGGGACCAATGGCCTGGTAAAGTCAATAACTGCAATTGTAGATAGTGGTGGCAGTGCAGTGTTAGTATCCCTACCTTTGAGCCAGAAGGCCTAGGTTCAAGCCCCACCTGCTCCAGAGATGAGTCAGATATAATTGCTTCTCATCCCCACAATAGTTTCATGACTTCCCAAAGAATCTTTATTTTTCTTATTCTCTTCCTTGTCCAATTCATCGGCAATCATGGGGGCAACACAGCTGTTAGCGCTGCTGCCTCACAGTGCCAGGAATCTGGGTTCGATTCCAGTCTCAGGTGGCTGTCTGTGTGGAGTCTACACATTCTCCCTTTGTCTGCATGGGCTTCCTCCAGGTGCCCTGGTTTCCTCCCACAGTACAAAGATGTGCAGTTTAGGTGGAGTGACCATGTTAAATGTGGGATTACAAGGGGGTGCATGGATTTGGGTGGGATGCTCTTCAGAGAGCCAATGCAGAATTGATGGTCCAAAAGGACTCTTTCTGCTCTGTAAGGATTCTATGATAATATGCCTGAACAAGTTGATTTTAAAAAATCTATAACTGGGTTTGCAAATGAGCCATTGTGTGCAATGGTAGTGTAGTGTACTGCAGTGTGAACCAAGAGGCCCAGGTTCAAGTCCTACCTGCTTCAGAGGTGTGTAATAACGTTTCTGAACAGGTTGTTTAAAAATATCTACAACTAGCATTGTTGATAGAGCTTTAGATGAATTAGTAGGGGCAAGGCTTCAATTGAAGAGAAGTTTAAAAGATCAAAAAGAAACAAGGGAGCAGAAGTGCAGGGTAGTGAAGAGGCGAATGATAATTAAAGCGTGACTGGAAAAGACAGAAAATATGTGCAGAAAAGCGCAGTAGAAATTAAAAGCAGAGTAAGTAATGACTGTTAAAAAGTCAAAAGCACTTCGTCTGAATGCAGGCAGCACTTTTAATAAGATGGATGAGTTCATACCACAAATAGAAGAAAGGAATATGAGTAATATAACTATTACAGAGACATGTTTGTGGGTGTTCAAGACATGGCACTCAATGTTTGAGGGTATTTGACATTCTGGAAGTATAGGCAAAAAGGAAAAGAAGGTGGGTAGCTGTGTTGATAAAAGTAGATATCAATGTGATGGTTAATAGTGATGCAATAGTCTGTGATGTGGAATCAGTGTGTGTTTGAATGAATCATTATAAGAGAAAGAAGTCACGGTTGTGAGCTGTCTATAGACCCACTGAAGAATTACCTCACTAGAAGACAAAATATAAATCAGGAAATATTGGAGGTGTGTAAGGGCATTACAATTTTTGTGGGTGGTTTTAATCTGCATATTGAATGGACAAATTAGATGGGCAAGGGCAATTTGTAATCAGGCATTGCTTCTTTGAGTAGAAGTTTGCAGAACCTATCCGAGAAAAAGCTATTTTAGATCTAATAATATGTAATGATATAGTATTCAGAAGAGACTGTGTAGTTAAGGCTCTTCTATGGAGGAGGGATCACAACAGAGTGTAATTTCAAACAGTGTCTTTAACAAAAATGAACAGAATTACAGAGATATGAAGAAAGAGTTGTCCATAACAGGTTGGGAAGGAAGACTAAGAGGTAGGTCATTGAGCAGTTGGAGACATTTAAGCAGATATTTCATATTGCTCAGCAAAAATTTACTCTGGGTCAAAAAGAAAGATTCAATGAGAAAGATGAACCACCCAAGGTTAACAAAAATGTTCAAGGAGAAAGCTCAACAAAAAAACTGAGGTACACAATGTAATGAAAATTAGTCGTATGCCAAAGGATTTGCAATGTTTTAAGAACCAACAGTGACCAAAAAGCTACTAAAGATAGTGGAAATTCATTATGAAGGTAAATTGATAAGAAGCATAACAACTAACAGCAAGAGCTTATATGAGTATATATAAAGGAAGTAGCTAAAGTAGGAGTGGGCCCCTTGAGGAATCAACTGGTGAATTGGTAACAGGGAAATGGCAGATCATTTAAACCATTATTTTACATTGGTCTTCACAGTGCAAGACATTAGAAACATCCCAAAGATAACAGCCAAGCAAGGTGCTAATGGGAGGAAAGATGTTATAACAGTCTGTATCCCAAGAGACAGGGAATTTGGCAAACTGATGGGACTAAAGGCAGACAGGTCACCTGGACCCAGTGGGCTGTATCCAAGAGTTTTACAGGAAGTGGTTGCAGAGATAGTGGAGGGGTTAGTCAAAATATTCAAAAATATTTCACAACTCAATTAATTCCAGGAAGGTTCCATCAAATTGGGAAACCATTAATCTGACGCCCGGATTCAAGAAAGGAGGGAGATAGAAAACAAAACATTATAGACAGTTAGCCTAATATCCGTTAACAGGAAAATGCTACAGTCCATTATTAAAGAAGAAAGTGGAGCTGGTGGCATAATGGAGATGTCAGTGAACTAGTAATCCAGATCTCTCAGCCAATGTTCCTGGAACATGGGTTTTAAAACCGCCATGGCAGATGGTCAGGTTAGACTTTAAAATATCTGAAATTGAAACTACCCACATGATGACCAGAGTGGTACAAAGAAGAGGCATTCTTTCTCATGGGCTTTCAGACAATACTGTAGCACCAGACTATTCTTGGCTTTTTAGAGTTCAGTCATCTATCACTGCCATCTCTAAAGTGAGGAGAACCAGCCTGCAGTGCAGAAAGAAGGTTAATGATTTTCCCCATTCCACCAGGGGCAGTACCACACTCTGGTGCCTGCTATGTCATGCTCAGTCTATTTCTGCTACTGCACCCAAGGCTCATGTTCTGACATGCGCTCTGTTGAATGCAGCTCGCTTTTGTTCCCCCTCATTCTCCCACACTGCTAACATTGCTGCCTCCTCACTCTCACAACGCCAGCACTAACAGCTATGCCACCCACTTTTATCTTACTCATTCCCGCTTTCTGCCTTTACAGGAGAAAACAACCTGTAACAGACCCTATTGAGGCCAAACTGCTGTGGACAGAGGTGCCCAATATTTGGCTTCTCAAGCTCTATGAAGAGGGAATCTTTGCCCTCGCAGCTGAAGACTGGCATCACTCCTGTGGAGATGCAGAGGCACTAAGTAAGTAACACATGTCAATGCACTGCAATGCTCAAATTAACCAGGCAGTCGGTGTAATTCATCACAGACCACTTCTAACCATTGGCCATGCTGCCTTCTGCCTCTTGTGTTTTGCCAGTGTAGTCAGCCTTTCCAGTACATCTTCAGAAAGAAGACCAGCTCCCCTAGAATACATGGCCTCAACCTCCAGTAATGACATTGATGAGGTATCAGAGGAGGCATCAGCGAAGCTACCGTCCACACCTCAGACCAGCTTAGGTAAGGACACCTCCTGCTGTCTCCCTGCCAGGTTCCTGAAACCTTTTTATTGGCATTATATTACAGAATACTGCTCTCTGCGAGTACAACTTCCACTGATAGAGACAAATACATCCAATTCTTATAGTCGCCTGCACCTGACACTGTTATACACTGACATTCATTACCATCTCATTATCAAACCCAATTTTATTAAACTACATCAACTCAATGACAAATGTCAGATCCAAAACCCAAAAAGAAGTGGAAATAGTTAACGTCACTTCCAGATGAGGTCTACCTGTTTCCCTCGAAAATATTTGTCTGTTTCTCTCAATCCAAGTGGCTTGCTGGGCAGTTGTGATATGGAACAGAAAACTGTTCTGTATCTTCTGTTTTTTTTTTAATCGTTCATGGGATACAGGTAAGACTGGCAGGGCCGATATTTCTTGCCTACTCTTAACTGTCTTTGAGGCAGTGGTGGTGAGCCATTCCCTGAATGTCTTGCTTGGATATTTCAGAGAGCAGTTAAGAATCAGCAGTGGGTCTGGAGTGTCATGTATACCAAACCAGGTCAGATTTCCTTCTCTAAAGGACATTCGTAAATGAGATGTGTTTTTGCAGCAATTCAATATTGGTGATCAATATTGAAACCAGCTTTTTATTCAAGAATAATTTAACTCTTTGAATTAAAATTCCCCAATTTCCAGGATGGGATTTCAACTCCTATCTCAGATTATTCGTCCAGAATTACCAATTAATTAGCATAACCACTTTGCTGCTGTACACTGATCTATGATGTTGTACTATTTGATTTGACACTGATTTTGACTTTGTAAGTATGCAGCATAATTGGTGAATCAATTGAAATACAAGAGGGGAATTTGATTGTGATCAACATTAGGGAATCTTTACTTTCTATTCCTCATTCCTTCCCAGTTTTTTTGCTCCTCTGAGAGGGGTGACCCCTGTCGGGGATCCATAGGGAGATAGCATCCCAGCATCCTGTGCAACAGCCCCTAGTGTCCCATTCTCCAGGTGCGGACATTTATAAACCTATCAAGCTGGACAACATAGCAGCATTATGTCATGAGGCCATTTCTGAAGAAGGATCCCGACCCGAAACATCAACTTTCCTGCTCCTCTGATGCTGCCTGGCCTGCTGTGTTCCTCCAGCTCCACACCGTGTTATCTCTGACTCCAGCATTGGCAGTTCTTACTATTTCTGAGTGAGTTATTTTAATTAGATCAAGAATTCAAGTAAATAGGAGATTTCATTCATTGCTGGATATAAATTAAAGTTTGCCCAAAATCCTACAATCTTGGAACTCATACTCTTTTGATTAAGGCTTGACAGCTGTGACCTTCAGGAATATTGTTCTATAAAATTATATCCTGAAATTTTCACTGTGATACCGGTCTGTCTCCTTAACCTGACATTTTGTTCTCAGGCCATCACAAAGTTAACCTTTTCAAAATTTTGATTTATTGATTGTAAAAAAAGGAAGGCTGAGATTTATTTCTTGTATCTGAAGCTCCGCTATTTGCAATTATGATCTGTCACAAAAGTACCCATAACCCTGTGGTGCTTTTCATTTAACTTCACTGTTAAAGCTAAGTGTGTTGATATTCTTAGATATCATCAATGAATATTAGCCTAGGAATGTGAAAAATGCTTTGACAGACAGTTTCCCTCTGAGCTCTTTAAATACAAGATTGGTACGTGAAGAATTAGAAGCAAATGCAAAGTAAGAATTTGCTCATTAAAGTCAGTGAACCCTAATAACCATGAAGGAAATTGCTTGAGCACATTCAATCAGATACTAAAAATGAAAAGCTAAATAAATTGTTGCAGGGAGCACTAAGACTTGAAAAATAATTTAAGTCATGACCTTACAAATCTACTGGGTACCTTAAGGACGTAGTTATGCCGATGGACTAGACGAATCCAGTTGAAGCCATTTACTTGGCTTTTCAGACATTGCTGGACAAACAATTGGAAATCCCTCAATGCCTGGCTTGTCCAACTCTGTTGATGGGGCAAGACTGGCTTAAGGCCCCAATTCAAATCATCACAGGGTCCCATTAAAATTGACAGCAGATACTCAGACTGCTAAACCCACCAATCCATTTTAAGTCCCCAGTTTTGTGGTGGGCGAAAAATTGGCCGCTTTTATAGAAAGGTTCACTGGCCTCTTTCTGTGCTGTAGATCTCTATGATTATATGACTCTATAAGAAGAAACAAGGCGGGAAGGTGACAGTGTAGCTGTAGTGGACTATTAATGCAGAACAGCAGGCCAGCGTTCTGGGGAAATGCATTTGAATCGCACCATGTCAGGTGGTGAAATTTAAATTGAATGAAACCTGGAATAGAGAGCTAGCCTAATTGCAACCATGTAACTGAACTTGATTGTTGCAAAAGCTCATCTCGTTCACCAATGTCCTGTAGGGAAGGAAATCTGGTGTCCATACCTGGTCGGGCCTACATGTGACATCAGACCCACAGCAATGTGGTTGACTCCTAACTGCCCTCTGAGCAATAAATGTTCACAATGAAAATAGAATTCCAAAAGATGTCTTGCTGTATGAAAACCACCTGAAGTGCTTTGATATTGTGACAGATCATGTCTACAAAGGCAGATGTGACCTAATGTGTCACAATCCCAACCCCCATGGATAGGACAAAAAGGCAGCACCAGAATCTGCCCTGGCTGGACCAGGGATGGAGCCCCATATTGTTGGTACCAATCTGACCTGTACTAGCCATTCAGCCAAATGGCCCTGTCCAACAAGACTGAGTTACTGTGGCAACGTGCACTTTTACATGGTCTTCCTGCAGCAGTAGAGGCTTCAATTATCTTTCCATCACAAAACTGACCAGGAATCTCTCTGCTGTAGAATCACAACGAGGCTACGAAAGGAGATAGTAGGAACTGCAGATGCTGGAGAATCCGAGACAACAAGGTGCAAGGCTGGATGAACACAGCAGGCCAAGCAGCATCATAGGAGCAGAGAGGCTGACGTTTCGGGCCTAGACCCTTCATCAGAAAAGGGGGAGGGGAAGGGGGTTTTGAAATAAATAGGGAGAGAGTGGGAGGCGGATAGAAGAGGGAT
>NW_025972058.1:0-9968 GCF_021869965.1 Rhincodon typus
AAGAAGGGTCTAGGCCCAAAACGTCAGCCTTCCTGCTCCTCTGATGCTGCTTGGCCTGCTGTGTTCATCCAGCTCTACACCTTGTTATCTCAGGTTAAAAGTAGTGCCCTTTTTCACTCTCCATCTTAGATCAACTCGCCCGACAGGAACTCAAACCTGGAAAAGCTCCAGATTGTAATCACTCAGTATTCCACCAGGTGGTGCTGTTTCTCACAGAAACACTGGGGAGCAGTTACCAGGTGTTTGAGGCAAAAAAGGAATGAACATCTGAAATGTTGTAAAATTAATTGTAATCCCACCTATTTATCTGAATGCAAGTGTTTCTGTCTGCTTCCAAGCACCTTGATTTGTCTTTGGTAATACACTCGGCAGCATTGGGATGCCATGGAATTCAGTCCTTGGATTCCAACTATTTACAATCTATATTAACGACTTGGGTGCGTGGATAGAAAGTACCATAGCAAAATTTGCAGATGACACTAAAATAGGTGGGAAAGTAAGTTGCAATGAATAAATAAGAAATTTACAAATGGATATGGACAGGGCAGGTGAATGAGCCAAAATTTGGAAGATAAAGTTTGATGTGGATAAATTGTGAGGCTATCTATTTTGAGTAGAGGAATTGAAAGACAACCTATTAACTTAATGAACAGAAACTTCAGAATGCTTTGATGCAGCGGAATCTTGTGCATGAATCATAGAAAACTAGTATGCAGGTACAACCAAACAATAAGGAAGGCAAATCAAATTTCTACAGTTATTGCTAGCGGAATCGAGTATAAAAGTAGAAAAGTGCTACTGATCTGTACAAGGCATGAGTGAGACTGCACCTAGACCATTGTGTTCAATTTAGTCTCTCTACTTGAGGAGGGATGTGGTTGCATTGGAGACAGTCTAGATGTGGTTCATTAAACTGATTGTAAAAATGAGGGGTTTGTTTTATAAAGATAGATTGAGCAGCTTAGGCCTATACTGTCTGGAGTTTAGAACAATGAGAGGATATCTACTTGAGGTATATAAGATGTTAAAGGGAATTGAAAAAGTAGACATAGAAAGGATGTTTCCCCTTGTGGGGCAATCTAGAACGAGACGTCATCATTTTAGGATAAGGAGTGTGAGATTTAAAACAGAGATGAGAAGAAATTACTCCTCACAAAGGGTCATGGAAACTGTGGAATTCACAGCCCTGGTGGACACTGGACATTGAGTAAATTTAAGGAGGAGATAGATTGTAATGAGTAATGTATTGAAGTGTTATGGAGGGCGGACTGGAAAGTGGAGTTGAAACCAAGATGAGAATACAGTTGGAACTAGCCATTTGGATACAAACTGGCCCGAATTAGGAGGCAGAGGGTTGCTTTTCAGACTGGAGGCCTGTGACCAATGGTATACCAGAAGGATCGGTGCTGGGTCCACTGCTTTTCATCGTTTATATAAATGATTTGGATGTGAACATAGGAGGTATGGTTAGTAAGTTTGCAGATAACACCAAAAGTGGAAGTGTAGTGGACAGTGAAGAAGGTTATCTCAGAGTATAACAGAACCTTGATCAGATGGGCTAAGGAGTGGCAGATGGAGTTTTATTTAGATAAATGTGAGGTGCTGCATTTTGGAAAGGCAAATCAGGGCAGGGCGTACATGCTTAATGTTAAGGTCCTGGGGAGTGTGCTAAGCAAAGACCTTGGAGTTCGGGTTCATAGTTCCTTGGAAGTGGAGTTGTAGGTAGACAGAATAGTGAAGAAGGCTTTTGGTATGCTTGCCTTTATTGGTCAGTGCATTGAGTGTAGGAGTTGGAAGGTCATGTTGCATCTGTACAGGACATTGGTTAGGCTACTTTTGGAATACAGCATTCAATTCTGGTCACCCTCCTATAGGAAAAATATTGTGAAACTTGAAAGGGTTCAGAAAAGATTTACAAGGATGTTACCAGCATTGGAGGGTTTGAGCTATAGGGAGAGGCTAAATAGGCTGAATTTCCTGAATTTCCCCTGGAGCATCACAGGCTGAGGGGTGACCTTAGAGTTTTATAAAATCATGAGGGGCATGATTGGATAAATAGTCCGTCTTTGCCCTGGGGCAGGGGAGTCCTACCCCAGGGTAGGGAAGTCCTAAACTAGAGGGCATAGGTTTTAAGTGAGATGGGAAAGATTTAAAAGAGACCTAAGGGGCAACTTTTTCACTCAGAGGGGTGTGCATGTATGGTATGTGCTGCCAGAGGAAGTGATGGAGACTGGTACAATTACAACATTGAAAAAGGCAGCTGGATGAGTACATGAATGGGAAGGGTTTAGAGAGATGTGGAGCAAATGCTGGCAAATAGAACTGGATTAATTTAGAATATCTGGTCAGTATGGACGAGTTGGACTGAAGGATCTGTTTCCATGCCATACAGACATATGATTCCATGAGTCTAGCCATGATCATATCAAACAGCAGAGCAGTCTCGAGAGGCTGAAGTATGGTCTTTACCACTAGGCATCTCAGTCTTTGAAGCCTCAGTTCTAACTTCTAGCCCCTGGCTCTGACCTCCCTCCCAGTAACAGGACACAAATAACTCTTTTTTCATTCCTGCTGTATGTTTTGATGTAGTTCTGTTTGAAATGAAGTGTTTCTCCATTCACTTTTATATATTTGGATCAGCAAAATTATTGATCAGCCTATTAACACTGACCTATTTTCTGTTTTATATCTGAAAAATTGATCTTGGAAATTCTAATAATACTGGTCGCCACCTCGTTGTGGATATTGAAAATTACATCATGTGGGGGTTTTTATCTTCATGGCCTAGTGTTCTAATTCAATCCAATTTTGACCCTGGAAACAGCACATTTTAAAACAAACTAAATTAAATGAAGAGGAAGGGATGCAATTACAGCCATCACCATGTTACCTCATTTCAATAACAGGTCTGTGGAACCTTATATGCAGAGGTAACTAAGTATCATGGGGTCAATTCAACAGTTGCTCGGCAGGAGTCCAGGCATATTGGTTTTAATAAGGATAATGAGGGCTATTCATAAGAAGTCAGTATCCATAACAGTGACTGGTATTCATATCGGTTTGAGTTAGAGCTAAAGAAATTGTTCACAGATATCCATCAACGTGGCATTTATGGATGGCTAGGAATTAACAATAGCACATTCATTCATTCATTGGCAGTCCCTCATAGATAAGGATGACTCTCTTCCACTTTCAGGGTGTGTCCAGAGGTGGCTGTACAGCTACAGCAGACTCTGTTACACTTGGGACAATAGGTGGTCATGGGAAGGGCTGGGTGGGACATTGGTGTGGCAGTGCGCTCCTTTTGCTGTTTTTGCCTGGCTTCCACTTTTTCCCGGTGGCAAGTCTTGAGGTGCTTGGCGCCTTCCTGGATGCTCCTCCTCTACTTTGGACAATCTTGGGCCAGTGATTCCCAGGTGTCTGTGGGAATGCCGCACTTTGGCAGCGAGGCCTTGTGGGTATCACTTAAGCGCTTCCTCTGTCCACCTGCTGTTCACCTGCCATTTCGAAGCTGGGAGTAAAGCACTTGCTCGGGGAGTCTCGTGTTCGTCATGTGGATGATGTACCCAGCCCTTCGCAGCTGATCCAAGGTGGTCAGTGCCTCGATGGTGGGGACATTTGGCCTGGTCAAGGACACTGGTGTTGGTGCAACTTGCTTCCCAACGGATTCACAGTATCTTGCGCAGGCAGCATTGATGGTACTGATCCAGTGCCTTGAGGTGTCTGCTGTAGACTGTCCATATCTCAGAGCCAAGTAGGAGGACAGGAACCACAACAGCTCTATATACCATGATCTTGGTGTCAGATCTGATGTTGTTGTTCTCAAACATCCTTTTCCTCAGGCGGCGCTAACCAGGCGGCAGCCATTGTCATTACCATGGCTACCCTGTCGTCGTGGAGCTGACGAAGGATGGTGACAAACTTCATGATGCAACCAAAGCGGAGAAGGACACTCCATAATGCTGTCGATTGATGGTGTCAGGTCGAAAGAGGTCATGCACAGGGGGAGGCTGTTTTCCCTGCATTTCTCCTGCAGCCGTCACACGGTGAAAATCATGTCCGTTGTGCCCATCTGTGGCCGAAAGCCACACTGCGACTCCGTGAGAGGCCCAACCCCGGCCCACTGGTTCTTACAGCCCCCTACTCCATTGATCTTACAACAGCACATTTCCTGTCATATAACCTATATCCTGAGAAAACCGTTGTAAAGAATGAAGTAGATGTGCTTACTTAGACTGCCTGTCCTCCTGGCACACGATAAATATGGTATTAGATCTGTTTTAAACAGATTTTATTTATTGCGCGATTCAAACTTTAAATAAGGCAATCACAACTTTTAGGTTTGTGTAAGACCTTAAATGAATGTAAATGTTTAAACATTGATTTTTACCCTGTGATTGAGCTACCACAGCTGCAGGGGGCGCACTCACTGCACTAGCTGTTGCCGTGCTTATAATGCCGCTGCCAGTGAGCCAGCAAGTAACTTTCTGCATCAAAGAACACAACTACCTGTAGCAATGAACAATTCAAAAGATGTTTTTCACAAGCATAATAAAACGACTTATCCATAAATACTGATAAAATGCATTCTTTTTCAAGTACTCTGATGTGCACAGTTTTAAGTTTGTGATCTCATTCTGACAACCAAATATGATGGTTAAGGAGTGCAGTTTTTAAGAGGACATGAAACCCTAAAACATCAGTTAAAATTCTAGGATTGAGATTTGCTGACTGCCCCACTCTCAACCTTTGGCCATCCCAAAACAGTGTGGATTTTTATTGGGAATACAGTTCAGCTGACAGTGCAAACTTTGAACTGTTTCCATTGTGTGCACTAATCTACCCAGTGCTTCTTTATATTTCTCCATTCTACATCATTCCTGAAAGACAGTTTTGACAGCACGCTATGTAACATATATAACTGTGGAGTCTCACCCAGTCACACTGTTTCTCGCACCGTTAATGCAGCCAGACCTGCTGTAACTGGAGAAGAGACTGGGGATCATTCAGCAAGTGAAAGAATGGTTGACTGTGGAAAATAGTGAGCTCCCAGCTTTTTGGGTGCTGCATTGGAGGTTTTGCAGAAGAACATGGAAAGGATGAGAGATGTCCTTTATCCACAGGGGTGCAGAAGGAGCACATCAGGAGAAGGCACAGGAAACAGTTAGCCACAGAGATTGATGCCATCAATTTAGCTTCAAGGATCTGTGCCATGAGTTTAATGACCACACAGGAATGGTCAAGGTCCTTGCATTGGTGCTTTAAGAGTGAGATATCCTAATAAGCCAAAGAGCAGAATGTACAACTGTATGCGCAGTCTAGTAAGAGGCATGCCAGCAAGAAGTTGCATCCGCAGCTATTTGTAGTTGCAAATTGTAGTCCCAGTTGTCAATAAATCTTTTCAAGTAAACTGAATCCGGTTTATGATAACATAAGAAACCATGACAAAAGTCAATTAATGCACTGTCAAATGCTATATCCTACCAACTCACACTAATGTCAGTCATTGCTCAATTCACCACCATCACACACCTAGCAGTAATTTTAGCAATCAAGATTCATGCCAACATTATACTGCTCACCGCAGGGTCACACACACATTGTGTGGCCACAAGCTTCACAACCACAGCTCACAGTTAGCACATTCTACTGCCCAGAAGGAGAAACCAATAATACTTGCAAATGATGCATACTGGTCTGACTTGTTTATGTCACAACAGTGCTCCAACAACTGATACATTCATAAGCAAGTATTACACTTTATTTTCCTCCAGTCAGTTATGTAAGCATGGCACCCATGTCAATTAAACAGTTTTTTAAAAACTTTTCCTAAGGTCTGTGGTCCAGAACTGCTCACAATATCCCAGTTGTGGACTAACCAGGTCTTTGGAGAGCTGAAATATGACTTCTATGCCCATGCATTTAATTCCTCTTCATATAAAGGCCAGATTTTTTTGGTTATTTTCTGGACCTGTTCATGACGATTCAATGTATCTGGGTTCCAAAGTTTCGAGCTTTACATCATTTAGAATGTATCCTGTTGTACTCTTTTTAGGTCTAAAATGGATGACCACACATTTGCTTATGTATGGAAATTCATTTCCCACAGTTTTGTCTCATCACTTAATCTATCAGTAGTTCTTTGTAATGTAATGCTACCCTCTACACTATACAGAATGCAGCATGTCTTTATGCCATTGGCACATTTGGATGTGTGTCTTTCTATCCCACGATCGAACTGTTGTTTGGTTGAGACTCCAACATGAATCCTCTAAGAACATTAATTTGACTTTGACAGCCTGCCAATTGGATTGCTGGTCCTTTATCCCTACTCAGTCCCTTTTTAACACAGCCAATTTTCAAACCAAATAAATAAGTTGCCTTTTATTCCAGGAGCTTTAACCTGACCTGAACTTTGGAGTCAAGTGCACAATTCATAAATTTTCAGATGATATCAAATTGCACAGATATTCAATGCCAAGTGATATTGCGACAAATTACTGGGGGTTGTTATTAAATTTGCAGAATGGACAAATGATTGGCAAACAAAGTCCAACAAAGATAAATGTGAGATAGTACATTTTGGTAGTAAGAACAGGGAGGTCACTTATTGCCTGGAATATGCAGGTATAGGCAGGGCAGAGGAACAAATACAACAATCATTAAAAGTTGTGACACCAGTTTACATGGCCACAAAGACAAAAGGCAAGCTGGACACCAGGCTTGCTTCTGGAGGGGATAGCATTTAAATTTAGGGAAGTTATGCCACACCAAAGGATAGACCGGATTTAAAAGTTAAAGTTCTGAATTGGAGGAAGGCCAATTTTGATGGTGCTAGGCAAGAACTTTCAAAAGTTGATTGGGGGGTCAGATGTTCGCAGGTAAAGGAACGGCTGGAAAATGGGAAGCATTCAAAAATGAGATAATGAGAGTCCAGAGACAATATGTTCCTGTTCAGGTGAAGGGCAAGGCTGGTAGGTGTAGGGAATGCTGGATGACTAGGGAAATTGACGTTTTGGACAAGAAAAGAGGGAAGCATATATCCAGTATAGACAGCAGGGATTGAGTGAGTCCCTATAAGAG
This sequence comes from Rhincodon typus, assembly GCF_021869965.1. NCBI lineage: Eukaryota > Metazoa > Chordata > Chondrichthyes > Orectolobiformes > Rhincodontidae > Rhincodon > Rhincodon typus. Next base: position 7,084 of record NW_025972058.1, read on the forward strand.
TATGAAGGCAGTAGGAGTGTACTTAAAGGGAAATCAGCAGGGCAAAAAGGGGATATGAAAGTGCTTTGGCAAATAGAGTTAAGGAGAATCCAAAGGGATTTTACAGATACATTAAGAAAAAAGGGTAATAGGTAGAGAATAAAGCCCCTTAAAGATCAGCAAGGCCTCCTGCATGTGGAACTGCAGGACATGGGGGAGATACTAAATGTATTTTGCGTCAGTGTTTACTGCGGAGAAAGATATGGAAGATAGAGAATGTAGGGCAATAAATAGCGACATCTTAGAAAATGCCCATATTATGGAAGAGGAGGTAATGAACGTCTTATAATGCATAAACGTGGATAAATTCCTTGTACCTGATCAGGTGTACTCTAGAACCTTGGAAAGCGAAGGAAGAGATTGCTGGGCCCCTTGCTGAGATATTTGTATCATCAATAGTCACAGGTGAGGTGCTGTAAGACTGGAGGTTGTTTAACGTGGTGCCACTATTTAGGAAAGGTGGAAAGGAAAAGCCAGGGAACTATAAACCAGTGAGCCTGACATCGGTGGTGGGCAAGTTGTTGGAGGGGAATCCTGAGAGACAGGATTTACATGTATTTGGAAAGGCAAGGACAGATTAGGGGTAGTCAACATGGCTTTGTGTATGGGAAATTGTGTTTCACCAACTTAATTTAATTTTTTGAAGAAGTAACGAAGAGGATTGATAAGGACAGGACAATGGATGTGATCTATATGGACTTCAGTAAGGTGTTTGACAAGATTGCTCATGGTAGACTGGTTAGCAAGATTAGATCACAACGGAATAGAGGGAACACTAGCTATTTGGATACAGAACTGGTTCAAAGGTAGAAGACAGAGGGTGATGGAGGGTTACTTTTCAGACTGGAGGCCTGTGACCAGCAGTGTGCCACAAGGATCAGTGCTGGGTCCACTGCTTTTTGTCATTTATGTATATGATTTGTACATGAACATAGGAGGTATGGTTAGTAAGTTTGCAGATGCCACCAAAATTAGAGGTGTAGTGGACAGTGAAGAAGGCTACCTCAGAATCCAACAGAATCTTGATCAGATGGGCCAGTAAGTGAAGGATGGCAGACGGAATTTAATTTAGATAAATGTGAGGTGCTGCATTTTGGAAAGACAAATCAGGGCAGGAGTTATATACTTAATTGTAAGGTCCTGTGGAGTGTTGCTGAACAAAGAGACCTTGGAGTGCAGGTTCATAGTTCCTTGAAAGTGGAGTCCCAGGTAGATAGGATAGGGAAGACGGCATTTGGTATGGTTGCCTTTATTGGTCAGTGCATTTTGTGTGGGGAGTTGGGAGGTCATGTTGCAGCTGTACAAGACATTGGTTCGGCCACTTTCGGAATATTGCATTCAGTTCTGGTTTCCCTCCTAAAGGAAGGATGTTGTGAAACTAGAAAGGGTTCAGAAGAGATTTATGACGATGTTGCCAGGGTTGGAGGGTTTGAGCTATAGGGAAAGGCTAAATAGCCTGGGGTTATTTTCCCTGGAGCGTCAGCGGCTGAAGGGTGGCTTTATAGAGGTTTATAAAATCATGATGGGCATGGATAGGTCAAATAACCAAGGTCTTTTTCCTGGGGTGGGGTAGTTCACAACTAGAGAGCATAGGTTTAAGGTAAGAGGGGAAAGATATAAAAGGGACCTAAGGGGCAACTGATTCATGCAGATGTTGGTGCATGTATGGAATGAGCTGCCAGATGAAGTGGTGGAGGCTGGTACAATTACAATTACAACACTTAAAAGACATCTGGAGGGTATATGAATAGGAAGGTTTACAGGGATATGGGTCAAATGCTGGCAAATGTGACTCGATTTATATAGGATATCTGGTCAGTATGGACAAGTTGGACTGAAGGGTCTGTATCCGTGCTGTATATCTCTATGACTCTGTCTCTGTACTGGATGTTGGTTACATCATATACACCATTTGCTTGGAAATAAAGGCCAACGTTCCATTTGAACTTGGATTATTTGCATGGGCTTTGTGATTCATGGACATGGACTCTCAAATCTGTTCTGTAGCCTTCTGCAATTTTTCTCCATTTAAATAACATTCAGCTCCTCTATTCTTCCTGCCAAAGTGCATAGGCTCACATTTTCCCACATTATATTCCACTGCCAGATGTTTTCCTACTCACTTAACCTGTCTTTATTTTTTTTTATTTGACTTATTGTCAGATGTACCTAAGTACAGTGAAAAGCTTTGTTTACGAGCAGTACAGGTAGATCATAGTATTCAAGGATGACAGATCATAGGGTGAAATAAAATCTTGGGCAGAGTGAGACATACCACACAGGTTATGTAAGTAAGGTTATGCCACACAGGATGTAAGTAAGGCAAGATAAACATTAACAAGATCAGCATTATTTGGAATTAGACAGCCCATTCCTCAGTCTAATAACGGCAGGAAAGAAGCTGTTCTTGAACTTGCTGGTGCCTGTGTTCAAGCTTCTGTATCTTCTGCCTGACAGAAGAGGTTGTAGGAGAGTGTTTCCAGGGTGGGAGGGGTCTTTGATGATGTTGGCAGCCTTTCCAAAGGCAATGAGATGTGTAAATAGAGTCCATGGATAGGAGGTTGGCTTCCATGATGGTCTGGGCTGTGCACACCATCTCCTGTAATTTCTTACGGTCCTGGGCAGAGCAGTTGCCATACCAGGCCGTTATGCACCCAGACAGTGTGCTTTCAATAGGACATCTGTAGAAGTTGGTGAGGGTCCTTCTGGACATGCCAAATTTCGGGAGCCGCCTGAGGAAGAAGAGGCGTTGTTGCTTCTTCTTGGCCATCGCACCTACGTGGGAAGTCCAGACAGATTGGTGCAGGGCTGGATGAACACAGCAGGCCAAGCAGCATCATAGGAGC
>NW_025972059.1:0-9968 GCF_021869965.1 Rhincodon typus
GGCCTAGACCCTTTTCTGAAGAAGGGTCTAGGCCCGAAACGTCAGCCTTCCTGCTCCTCTGATGCTGCTTGGCCTGCTGTGTTCGTCCAGCTCTACACCTTGTTATCTCTCTACTCCTGTTTCTAATTCTTATGGTCATGTGGAAACGTTCAACAGATGTTTATTACTGCTTCAGTTATACACCTATGTTACAGACACAAACACTTTCGTACCTGGGTCAGTGTTGGTTTGATTACAAAAAGCAGCACAATTGTATCAGTGCTGTTAGGTACGGTGATATGGTACAAGTCAGCCATGATCTAACTAAACAGACTCAAGGGGCTGAATGGTCTCCTCCTGCTACTAAACATACATTAAAACTTTTGTTAGAAGTTGCTTTTAAGTCGTTGTCAAGTTGAGAATGAGGAGGAAATTGCAGCTATTAACAGCAGTGATATGAGGAACAGGAAGAAGAAGGTATGACAGCTCTTATACACAATAATAATTTGTTTCAATGCAGTAGCTTTTTTTATACAATCCCAACTTTGTGGAATCAGGCTCTTTGGCCCAAAAAGTCCGCACCGACCCTCAGAGCATCCCACCCAGACCCATTCCCCTAACCCTGCATTTCCCTTGTCTAACCCACCTAACCTAAACATTCCTGGGCACTGTGGGCAATTTAGCATGGCCAATCCACCTACCCAGCACATCTTTGGACTGTGGGAGGAAACCAGAGCACCTGGAGGAAACCCACGTAGACACGGGGAGAATGTGCAAACTCCACACAGACAGTCGCCCGAGGGTGGAATTGAACGCAGGTCCCTGGCGCTGTGAGGCAGCAGTGCTAACCACTTTTATGGATGGGAGGGCAGGAGGTGGGGGTATGGGGAGGGAGAAACTTCCTTTTCGAGGTGGAATAATAAGATTTCAGATCTTTCCAGCAGCTTGTTGGAATTTTTAAGCAGTCACTTGAGACATTACCATCATCCTGTCAAAGTGGGGCAGAGACAATGCTGCAATTTTCTGTCACCATCACCCAAACCTTTTGTTCACCGCTCAGAATAGTCACACTCTGGAAGGATCTCAGAGTGAGTACGATTATTTTGTTGAAGAGCAGTGGAACAGAGTTGTCATCTTTGAAGGATGAATTGGAGCTTGGTACTTGATTGTCAATGCCTAAAGGCTAATTGTGGTTTCCGAAAGAACAAGTAACCCAAATGTCAACATCACTAGACAATGGGGCGCAATGTCTCCTTGCTCTTCGTAATTCACCGAAAACTTAGCAACTCACTCTTTCATATTTGAAGATCATGGGTGACCAAAGGTTTCCCCACCAGAGCTGCTCCAAACTTGTTTTGAAAGCATCTCCGCTGTTCTCCCTTGGAGTGTTGTTAGGATACAGGTTCAGACAAAGAGATGCTTCTTTTCTTTTAAAGTCAATCGCAGGATGTGAGCTGCACTGGCAAAACCAGAGGTTAGAGTTTATCTCTCACTGCACTTAGGAAGACTTCTTGCATGATTGCAATCATGGAATCCCTACAGTGTGGAAACAGGCCATTTGGCCCATCAAGTCCACACCAATCCTCTGATGAGTATCCTATCCACCCCCCTGTATCCCTACATTTCCCATGACTAACCCACTCAGCCTGCACATCCCAGGACATGATGGGTAATTTAGCATGCCAATCCACCAAATCTTTGGATGTGGGAGGAAACTGGAGCACCTGGAGGAAACCCACGCAGACACGGAGAGAATGTGCAAACTCCACACAGACAATTGCCCTAGGGTGGAATCAAACCCGGGTCCTGGTGCTGTGAGGCAGTGGTGCTAACCACTGAGCCCCTGTGTTGTGTAGGGACACCCACAATGCTGTTAGGGAGGGACTTCCAAGATTTTGACCTAGTGACACTGAAGGAATGGCAATACATTTCCAAGGCAGGATGGTATGTGGCTTGGAGGGGAACTTGCAGGACAGTAAAAAATGAAGTGGTGAACAGATTTAGTTGAGGTGTTCAAAGTTGCGAGAAAATGAGAAGAAGTTGTTTCCTTTGGCAGCAGGTTCGATGACTAGAGGATGCAGCTTTAGGATAATTAGCATAAAAAATGGAAGAGAATGAGAAGAAATATTTACACAGTGATTATTGTAATCAGGACTGCACTGTTTGAAAGGTCAGTGAAAGTAGATCCAATTGTAATAATTTTAAAAAGACAATTGAATAAAAACTTGACACAAAAGAAACTGGGCTATGGGAAAACAGCAAGGGAGCAGGACTAATTGGATAACTGTTCCAAAGAGCTGACACAGGTGCACTGGGCTGAATGGCCTGCTTCTGTATTGTAAGATTTTTGAAGACTTTCGCACCAACAATTAGGAGCACAGTGATTTACTTCCCGTTGCACCCAGAATATTCTGTAGAGTGAAAGATGCTGAAAGTCATTGTTTAATGAGAAGCGGCTGCCAGATTCTGTAATGTAGCATGTGTCAGGAAGAATTGGTGTTTCATGAGCTGTAATTTTTGCCAAGTGCTCCCACTGCCATCACATAAAATCAGTACAGCAGGAACAGAGTGACGGTAAAGGAGGAATATGGCTTCAAGTAGACAAGCAAAATTGGATAGAGCCATTAGGGTTGGATTTTTGAATCTTCGAAATGATACAGCGTGGCAAAAACGCCATTCAGATCACAAAGCCGGAGCTGTTTCCAGCTCGTTTCAGCCCCACTGCTCTTTCCCATAGCCCTGTGCACAATTTCCCCTCAAATATTTCCCCAGTTTTCTCCGTTAAATTATCCTGAGGGAGAAATGGTGACTCAGTTAACCTACAGGTTGTGCATTAGGTTTGAGGGGTTTGGGTTTATGGAGCCTTTGAGAGTGGGAAATGTGGCGCATGTGGTCACTCAATGAGGCAGAGTACAAAATCTCAATGGTGCGTTGCGATACAGAGATGTTTGTGGTGTGTTAATCCTCACAGTGGCCTGTGGCAGAATACCATCTGTGATATATTTGCATGCCATGAAGACTCATTACTGTAAAACTTTCTTTAAAGACAGTCCAACATTAAGATAAAGTCAGTGACGCACACATGAATCCCTTGGCACCAGGTGCATGTTTGTCTAAAGGCGGTGAGCACCAGTCAGCTTTGCACAGTTGTGTCTGAAGCAGAGGTTTTCTTTGTTTAACTCTACGTTATTGGGGGTTGGGGGTGGTGCAGGAGAATGGCAGGACCGACATGGGAGAGCCAGTGGTGATGGGGGGATGTGGAGGAGGGTCAGTGGATGAAGCAGTGAAGTGGGAAGGGTCTGATTCTCTGGGTGGGGAGACAACATGGTCAGTGAGGGTGAGAACATGGGTGTGCTGAAGGTCAGTGTCGCCCACATTGACAGCAGGGAGTGCCATCAGACAATGTCCTCGATCATCCATAGAGAGTGAAGGAGGTGGTTAGCTGAGCCAGCAGGTTCAGCCAGGTCCCACTGACTGGACAGAGCAACACCAGATGCTAATGTTTACATTTAATAAAGAGCTGTTTCCTCCACAATAAAGAAAATGACCCGAATTACCCTGGAACCATCAATGTGTGCCAACAATGAGATGTACCAGTATATACAGCTCCCTAAGTTATTTTCCACATATAACAGTGACACCTACATGAATAATGTGAAATCAATGTAATATGACATAGTTACAAGTGGAAATTTAAATTTGAAAAGCATCAATGTGCTCTCAATGTGTCTTTAATTCATGACAGTGGGATGATGCAATGAAGTTCTGGCTGGGATAAGGAACATATCCCTTTGTCCAGTAGGCTGTTTATAAGTCAGAACTACCTGCTGCATTGGCAGCTTGTTTTTATATTTATTCATTTGTGAGATGTGGGCATCGCTAGCTGGGTCAGCATTTCTTGCCCGTTCCTAGTTGCCCCTTGAGAAGGTGGGGGTGAGCTGCCTTCTTGAAGCGCTGCAGTCCACCTGCTGTGGGTTGACCCACAATGCCATGAGGGAGGGAATTCCTGGATTTTGACCCAGGAACGGCAATATATTTCCAAGCCTAAAGGTGGTTTAGCCACTGAAAAGCCTCCCAGGTATGGGATCACTGATCACACTGCACACTGCCGCTGCATCCCGTTTGATTGTAATCGGGCAAGAGTCGACAAAGTGCGAGGGAGTGGAGTTGGCTCATTCCTCTGGTTACACCTTCAAGAATGGCATGATGTTGTCAAAACTCTCCCCCTCACCACCGCCTACCAAACATCATCAAGAACAGAAACGTTGTCCAATTTTTCAGACAAAAAACAAGGGCAAATGGTATGCTTTGAAGGTGAATGCAACCAAGCAATCTCCTTCATTTGTACTTTGTGTTGTCATGATCAGGTTAGCGGGGCTTCTGTCTTTTCAATCTCCTCAGTCAGCTATGATGGAAATTTTACATTCTCATGAGCATGCAGCTCATCCTCTTTCGCAGTCAGATGCAGTTAGTTCATTCACCAGAAACAATACAGAGCCAGTTACAAGGTTTTCTTGAATGTAAGGAAGAGCAATTTTTATGACTTGCTGGTCCCAGGATAAATAATAATGACAAGAGATAAAACATTCACGGGTTCAAAGTTAAAAAGGGGATAACGTAAAATGTCAGGTAAAATAACATGCAGTTTAAACTCCACAGGGTGTTGTTGCCGTGTTAAATTTTAACCTGACACTACAGTCCCATTGAGAATGTCATAGGTCAAAGGCAGTCAGGAATATTGCAAATATTGTTCAGTTCGCATTGTTCAGATGATTGTCCAACTGACTTTATCTCTGGGGTTTGTCCTTCCTCTGAAAACAGAGAGAGTGGGAGAGCACAATTCTCCAGTTCCAGTTGCAAATTTCTTCCTCACAACTCTACCAAAGCAGTTCCTTAAAGAAGAACTGATCATGTATTTCCATGCCTGGATTCATATTGTCCTAACTGTCCTAATTGTAGGTGATGCTTTCTACCTCCAACATGCAAACCTCTCACAACTGTGTAAATCAAACAGGAGATACAGGTCTAGCTGATGGTTTCAGTCTCTTTTGATAAAAATATTAACTTCAGTTCAGACTGACTCTTGCTCATTCATGAAACTTGACTCAACCTGTGGTCAAGTAATTACCGTGCCTATTTCTAAGTCAGTGATTTTCCTTTCCGAAACCATTTCAGTCTGAGGCATTAAAATTAAATGACAGAATTTGAAAATTGCTGGTGTATATTTTGTCACTGTTGTGACAGTGTCTCCTGTGATGTAGTACGATTGTTAATGGCAAGATCAGCTATCCTTGTGCAAGATCAGTGGTTGAAACTGGTCAATTCGAGCTCAGTATAACTCAGGGTCATCCTGGACACTCGTTATCCATTCTTATCAAAGTGGGGGAAAGACGAGAGAAAAAGACCCCTTTTCTTACTGGCGCAAATTTCTGGAACACTTTTGTTCATTTCAACAGTATTAATGAGAATTGATTTTGTAATTTAAGTTGGATCCATCACAGACCTTCAGCAGATCTTAAAGGTACAGTCTACTTTAGCTCTGAATGGTGGCCAATAGACCTAAACTCCTTTTGTACCACACCAAAGAGGATCAGCTAATTGTTTCTTTGTCCTAAGCTGTCTAAAATTATAACACTTTGCTGGGAACTGGTGTGTGTGTGAGACCTGAGTGGTTGTGTGATGTAATACATAGCATTGACCAAATTTCCCCTTTTCATTGCAGATCACCAGAAACTGGAGAGAGAAGCTCGGATTTGCCGATCCCTTAAACACCCTAACATCGGTAAGAGACAACGGAAAAAATAATAGATAACAAGGTGTAGAGCTGGATGAACACAGCAGGCCAAGCAGCATCAGAGGAGCAGGAAGGCTGATGTTTCGGGCCTAGACCCTTTTTCAGAAAAAACAGCTTTTTCTGAAGAAGAGTCTAGGCCCGAAACGTCAGCTTTCCTGTTCCTCTGATGTTAATTGATTTGATAAGTTTTTGTTCTATAACGTTCTGTTAACCATTTGTTGTTTCTGTTACAATGCCCCGACCAGCGCCTATTTAACCCACTAACCTTTGTTACTTTAAGTTTATTTACAATGGCTGTAACATATCTCTGCAATCACACAATGTCTACGTTCATGCTCATCCCAGCTCTGACTTCTAGCAACTTCTTAGCTCTGAGTCCACGCCCAAACTTGAACAGTCAAGCACAGTGAAGGAAATCAGTTGTGAGATTCGTAATCAAACACAAAGCGATTCAACAAATATTCCCAAGACAGCATCAATTGCTGTTTCCAAACCTTTATTGTTGTGAACCGGAATGTTGCCCGATTTAACTCCTATAATTTTTAGCCAACACTCCCCAGTCCTAAACTCCCCAGTGAGAGAATATTTAAACCTTTTTGAGTTATGGGGAGAAGCTAAATAGGCTAGAACTATTTTCCCTGGAGCACCGGAGGCTGTGGGGTTACCTCACAGAGGTTTATAAAATCATGAGGGACGTGGATAGGGTGAATGGCCCAAGTCTTTACCCAGGGTGGGGGAGTCCAAAACTAGAGGGCATAGGTTTAAATAGGGTGGGGGAAAGATTTAAAAGAGACCTGAGGGGCAATGCTTTCATGCAGAGGGTGGTGTGTATATAGAATGAGCTACCAGAGGAAGTAGTGGAAGCTGGTACAATTGCAACATTTAAAAGGCATCTGGAAGGGTATATGAATAGGAAGGGTTTACGGGGATATAGGCCAAATGCTGGCAAATAGACCGAGATTAATTTAGGATATCTGGTCGGCATGGATGAGTTGGATTGAAGGGTCTCTTTCCATGCTGTATAACAATGACCTTATGACTATGATTGTAGAAGATTAACAGAAAAGGCTTGTAACATTTCCAGAAATAATAATAATTCTGAAAATTGTGAGGTTTCTAGAAGATAGCAAAGGAGGATCAAGAACCTGATAAGGGAAGAGTGAGAAGAAAATTAATGCAATCTCACATAAAAACTTAAAAATGTTGGTTGCCCATCCAATCATCCATGAACTGAGGGGCTTGCTAAAGCCATTTCAGAGAGTTTAATAGTCAGCCACACAGCTGAGAGTCTGGAGTCACCCACTGGAAACACTGGGTAAGGATGGCAGCTTTCCTTTCTTAAAGGATATTTGTGAATTATTTGGGGTTTTTGCAACAGTCTTGTAGCTGTGTGGTCATTATTACTGGTGCTAACTTGTTATTTCAGATTTGTTTGATTTGCTGAACTTAAATTCCTCACTTGCTGTGGTAGGATGTGATTTTAGATGCTGGAAGCATCCATCCAGACCTCTCAATTACTAATTCAGTATCATAATTAAAATATTGCAGCACTCAGTAATTCAGAACTGGATTGCTCTGTGTAGGAATCAGCACATGGCTGAATGGTCTCCTTCTGTGCTACAGAATGTGATGCTGTTCCTGGCTGGGAGCTTTCCACTGTTGTATCTGGCAGCCTAGAATTTTCCTGCCTGTTCAAATCATTGCAAGGAAGATTGTAGGTTATCAAGTGAACAAATAAAAAGCCCAACCTATGATTCTACTGTCCAAAAAAACTGTGAGAGGATGTTTTGGTAGATTTATGTGTAAATCTAATGTATGCAGGGGATCACCCACAATATCACTTTAAAGAAGCTTAGAGCCACCTTGCACACTGAGATAGAAGGATACATGCATGGTGGTGTCCCTACTTTTGAGCCAGGAGATCTTGGCTATGTCCAACTTGCTGCAGAGGAGTTTCATAACTTGCTCCTATGATGCTGCTTGGCCTGCTGTGTTCATCCAGCCCTGCACCTTGTTGTCTCATAACTTCTCTGAACAGGTTGATTAGGGAAATACAAGAAGGGAAATACAAAGATGGCTTGCTCGGCCTTTTCCAGAGGGTGGTCAAGAGTCAACCGCAGTGTTGCTGGTTTGGAGTCACATGTGGACAATACCAAAAATTGTTGGCAGATGCTTTTTTTCTTATTCATTCACAGGATGAGGGCATTGATGGCCAGGCCAGCATTTATTGCCCATTCCTAATTGCCCAGAGGGCGGTTAAGAATAACCACATTGCTGTGGGTCTGGAGTCACATGTAGGCCAGACCAGGTAAGGATGGCAGGTTCCTTCCCTAAAGGGATATTAATGAACCAGATAGTATTTTTCACTCCTGCCTCCTGACAATTGACAAAACACTTACGGTCATCATTAGATTCTTAATTCCAGATTTTGTTATTGAATTCAAACTCCACCATCTGCTAAGGCGGAATTTGGACCCAGGTTCTTGGACCTTGGTCTCTGGGTTAACAGTCCAGTGATAATACCATAAGGCCATCACCTCCCCAACAGATGTCCTTCCCTAAAGGACATCAGCAAACCAGATGGGTTTTTTACAACAGTCAATGGTAGTTCCATGGCACCATTATGCAGACTATCTTTCAATACCTGATTCCAGTAACTGAATTTAAAGCCATCTTTGTCTAAGTGCAATTAGAAATGGGCAACAAGTGCCGACCTTGTCCACATCCTGTGAACAAATAAGAGAAAAAAAACAGTTGCCAGACAGAAAAAGAAACTAATTTCATTTTCCTTCTACCATCCTGAGAGAGAAGTCATGTGACACCAGGTTACAGTCCAGCGGGTTTATTTGTAAAGCTTTTGGAGTGTATCCCTTCATTAGGTGAAGTGAGAGAGAAGCACACAGAACACAGAATTTATGGGCATAGAGAGATAAAGGGCAGACGGTATGAGTAAAATGTCAACAGCTGAATAACAGGTGAAGGGATGACCTATAATCCAATTAAATGAGGCAGAGAGATAATTACAAAAAATTAAAAATAAGGTGGTGCTGGAGACAAACCAAATGACTGTAATAACATGAAAGGCATAAGAGTCGCATGCCAAGGGTCTAACCAAAATAGTAAATAATCCAAACTGTACAAATTAATTAAAGTGGAGAGATCATAACAATGAATCAAGGTGATGGTGTCAAAACAGGATAGTAAGGAAGATTTTACAGATACAGAACAGTGTGGTGGGGTCACATAAGTGCGACATGAACCCATGATCACAGTTGAGCCTATCTTCATGGGTATGGAACTTGGCTATCAGTTTCTGCTCGGCGATTCTGCGTTGTTATGTATCTCAAAGGCTGCATCAGAAGATGATTATCCGAAGATCCAGATGTCTTTTAAATGTTGCAATACCACCGCTTCCTCTGGCAGCTCATGCACGCACCACCCTCTGCATGAAAAATATTGTCCCTAAGGTCCCTTTTAACTCTTTCCCCTCTCATCTTAAACCTATGACCTCCAGTTTTGAACTCCATACCCTGGGTTTTCTGAAAAGATCTTGACTATTCACCCAAAAGGTGCAATCGGAATTCTTAATTTACAACACATCCTCAGACGTGACATGAGGAAGACCCCCAGGGTTAGTGAGCTTAGCAGACCAGAGCTTGGTCTAACTGAATGGCAGAACAGGCTTGAAGTACTCAATGGTCTCCTCATGTCTCTATGTTGCAATGATTTGAGAGAGAATTGGCATACAGTCAGAATGACATCCCAACTCCAGCTCCACATCCAATCAAAATTTCCCTGACAAGCTGCATGTAAGAATCTTACATTGGAGCTCAGAGAATCTGTTTATGTGTTTAAAGTGTGTGTTGAAAAGTGCCCGACAGTCAATCTTGGTGTAATTAAACTCTGCTTTGATACCCAAGAGACTTTAATGATAGCAATGCCCAAGGTTTTGATAGAAAAGGGCCTCCTCTTCCTTAGGCTTCTTCATCCAAATAGGCTCTTGCAGCTTTTTGTGACTTATTTTTATCTGCTGTCAGACACACGGGCCACTAAACGTAGCAGTGCAGATTAATAAGGAAACCAAAACAGAAGTTGCAGGAGAAGCTCATCAGGTCTGGCAGCATCTATGAAGAGAAATCAGAGCTAACGTGTTGGGTCCAGTTGACCCTTCCTCAGAATTGATGGTAGCTAGGAA
>NW_025972060.1:0-9968 GCF_021869965.1 Rhincodon typus
GCTGTGTTCATCCAGCCCTGCACCTTGTTGTCTCAGGGTCTAGAATGCACTGCCTGGAAATGAGGTGAAGGCTGGTTCAGTTGAGGCATTCAGGAGGGCTTTGAGTAGTAATGGTGTGCAGGGATATTTGATTTGGTTTGATTCGATCTATTGTCATGTGTACCTAAGTACAGTGAAAAGCTTTGTTTGTGAGCAGTACAAGCAGATCATAGTAAGTAAGGGTGAAAAAAATTGGACGGAGTAGGAATAGAGGTTGCACCGCACAGGACGAATGTGAAGCAAGATCAGTATTATTTGAAGTTAGAGAGTCCATTCATCAGTTCAGTAACGGCAGGGAAGAAGCTGTTCTTGAACCTGCTAGTGCGTGTGTTGGCTCATCATTGTTTGATATCCGTCCTACTACATGGTGTTGTCAGCAAACTTGTTGCTGGTGTTTGTTTGGAATTTGGCAACACAGTCATGGGTGTACAGAAAGTACAGTAGGGGGCTGAGAATACATCCTTGGGGTTCTCTGGTGGAGGAGGTGCAGTTATCTATCTTCACTGATTGTGGTCTATGGATCAGGAAGCTGTGGATCCAGTTGAAGAGTGTGGAGCCAAGACGCAGGTCTTGTAGTTTGTAGGTCAGACTGGAGGCCGTAATGGTATTGAAGGCAGAGCGGGAGCCTGACGTAGGTGTCCTTGCTATCCACATGTTCCAGGAAGGAGTGCAGGGCTAGGGAAATAGCTGTGGACCTGTTACATTGATAGGAAAATTGCAGGCAGCTGAGGCAGGTTGGGAGACTCTTGAAGCACTTCATGATTATTGAGGTCAGGGCCAATGGGCGGTAGTCATTAAGGCACATTGCATGTACTTTCTTAGGCACTGGGATGATGATGGGCTTCTTGGAGCATGGATCTTCGGCTTGCAGGAGGGAGAGGTTGAAGATGTCGGTGAGTACATCTGCCAGTTGGCCCACACAGAGTGCTTGGCTGGGGACGCCATCCGGGCCCCTCACTATCCTTGGGTTGACTCCCAGGAAGACGGATCTGATGTCTGCAGCAGTGACAGAGGGAACCGGTGCATTCTGGGGCTGTCGGGGCAGGTGACACCACGCCGCTGGCATTCTGCTTAAACTAAGCATAGAAAGCTTGAACGTATCAGAGAGGGATGTGTCTTTGTCTGCTGTCTTGCTCTGCTTCATTTTGTATCCCGTAATGTTGTTTAGGCCTTGCCACGGTGGCAGGAGTCTGTTTGGTTGGTTTGGGTCTCTAACTTGGTCCGGTGCTGCCTCTTGCCATCCCTGATGGCTTTGCGGAGGTCATATCTGGACCTCCTGTATAGGTCTGGGTTGTCTGACTTGAATGCTGCACGTCTGGTCTTCTGTAGGGAATGGATTTCCCGGTTCATCCAAGGTTTCTGGTTGCGGAACACCTGGATTAACGTCTTTGGCACCCAGTCCTCATGCATTTGCTAATGAAGTCCATGAATGGTGGTGGTGTACTCGTCTAGATTTTCAACTGAGTTCTTGAATATGGGAATGGGAAATATGGATATGGGGAAAAGGCAGGAGATTGACAGTAGGTAATAGAACAAGTGCAAGCATGATGGGCTGAATGGTTGTCTCCTGCACCATAACAATTCTGAGATCCTGTTGAAAATTGAATCAGTTGCACAGCATATGGGAAACTGGATGTGCCTTATATCGATCTCTGTGGACTGAAAGCCCCTCAGCTGTGTCTGCCAGGCCATGATTCTTTCGAGCGTTCTGCACAGCCCCGTTATTACAAAGGCATTGCATTTTGTTCATCTTGTCATTTAGCCATGGAGTTTAGGGCAAGAGGGCGCACGACATTTTCTGCATCGATTTAGGAATGTGTGCACAGCCTTTTTTAAGAACCAGGTTAATGGAGCGTTGTGTAGAATGTCTCTCTTTGGTGCTTTAGGACTAAATCCCAAGAGGTCAGGAAAAGATTTGTTTTCATTTGAAAGTCCTTATAGAGGCAATGCAGAGCTCAGATCAGTTTAAATTGTCAGTCTACAAAAGGCGTGACCTTCACAGTCTTTGTTTTTGAAGAGATTAATCTTCCCAGACTGATCCCATTGTGGCATTGATGAGTCGGTCATACATCAGGAACCATCCAGCAGTGGCAATCTGTAATGATTACCGCTTTGCAATCTTGCGTTCTCCAAATTGCCGTGTATGTTCAGGAGCAGCTTGATGAGAGTTCTTAATAACAGCGTGAACTTCTGTTCCAGTCAGTGCTGAGAGACTACTGCAAGCTGCTGTTACCCTGGTGCTGCCTTATCCTGTCAGTCTGGTTTTCGGACATGACAAAGCAAAACATGGGATTTTGTTTCAAATTGAATAGCTGCTTTTCTTGTCAGCTTTTAAATCTTTTCTACCCTGCAGCACTTTTTCGACAAGATAGATAAATAATCAAGTGGCTATGATGACATGTTTAACAGATTAAATGTTAATTTGATATTTTTTTCCCCTTCTCAAGCTTTCACTGTCCTGTCATTCCTGTTCTTTCACTCATTCACTGGCTCATTCAGTTTTCTCTCTCTGCCTCCCCTTCATCCCCCTGTCTGTCCCCCCACTCCGCATTCCTCCTCCTCTCCCATCTTTCTCCCTCCTCCTTCTCACCCTCACTTTCTCCCTCTTGCCCCCCCATCCCTTCCCTACTCCTATTCTTACCCCCCACCGCTGATTCCCATTCCTCCCCTCCACATCTCCTCCTTTCTGCATCTCCTTCTCCCTGCGCCCACCTTTCTTTCCTTGCCTCTCAGCTCCCCTATCTGCTGCTAGTAATCCATCGTGGATCATCCACTGATTCTGGTCCTAGTGGCACTTCACCATTATGGCTGGGACACCTAGAACAGCCTCCCTGCTGTAAAGCCATCTGGAGTGCAAGGAACCGCATTCAAGCCCACAACTGAACTGACTTATGTATCAAACCTGTTCAATGAGGCTGATTTACAGGCTAGATGGAGAGAGGTTTGGGGTATAGATTACCCTACTCAGTAGCTGGACTCCTGACAATCTGAACACCACTACCCGCCCTGCCCACCCCACCCCCACCCACCCCTACCCTCCGCCAGTGAGTTCCCATAACCCCTTCGCATTTAGTCATACAGCACAGAAACAGACTCTTTGGTCCAACCAGTCCATGCTGACTATAATCCCCAAACATGCGTGGTCTAACCAAAGCCCTGTACAATTCAGCAAGACACCTTTGCTGTTGTACTCAAATCCTCTTACTGCAAAGGCTAACATACAGTTTGCTTTCTCCGCTGCCTGCTTGCTTTCAGTGACTGGTGGACAAAGGTCTTGTTGCACCTTCCTCTTTCTCAGTCTATCGCCAGTCATACAATAATCTGCCTTCCTGTTTTTGCTGCCAAAGTGGATAACCTCATATTTTATTTGGTAGGTAGATTCACAAGGCTAGCAGTGTGACAGGCTTCCCCCATTTCTGCAGTTGCTATTGATTTGTCTTGTATCGCAGGCCTGTTGGAGAATTTGTTCATTGGTGCAAAGCTGCAAAAGCCGATTGATGGATGAACCCAGGAGCTCAAAGCCATTTATTATGTGGGGCAACATCTCGAAGCCTTCCCAATGTACTTAGCTTGGGTATCAGTCAACTCTCAAAACCTCTAGCCTCTTGATCTTGTAGCAAGGCTAAAACTACCGTAATATTGAAAGAAAATGGGGCAGGTCAGAAAGGGAAGCACAACGTAGGTGCAGAAACCTTGGATAATTGATAAATTTCTCCCTTCCTGCAATTGGCCACATGTTTGTGTTTTCCCAAATTTGTACGCTTGGTGAAAGGCTGTAATCTAGGGCACATATCAATCAGAGAGACCTAGGGATTCAGGTACATAATTCTTTAAAGTTTGCACCACAGGTAGACAGGGTGGTTAAGAAAACATTTAGCATGCTTACCTTCATTGTTCAGACCTTTGAGTGTAGGAGTTGGGACATTATGTTGAGGTTTTACAGGATGTTGGTGAGTAGTTGAGTTTTTGTTATTGCAGGTGATTAGCAGCAGGCTATTCAGCCCAACCTCCCTGCTGGTACTTTAATAGATCTATCTGATTAGTCCTACTCCTGTGTTCTTTCTCTTCAGCCCTTTAAATATTAGAATATTGCTGGAAATCGAGCCATGTTGCTTTAAAAGATTTTTGTCTTGCATTCATCCGGACAAATGTAAGAATACCGATTTTTTTTTTTTTTTTTTTTTTTTTTTTTAAAAAATGATCACAACAATTTAACTTTTTGTCGTCAGGGAAAATGCAAGAAGCAGATTTTATCAAATGGCAGAGCAGTTTTGAGGGCAGCCTGCTGCTTCTAATTTGTATGTGTATTCGTCATGCAATTGTATGAAATTTGGCATTCTTGCGCACGTCCTGATGAATGCAAGATGGAAAGCTTCGTCGTATTTTCAGCAACGTTCAAGGGTTTCTGTACTGCAGAGTCATGTCCAAATGTCTTTTACTGATGCCCTTGCTGTGGTGCAGAATTGGCAGTGTGCCTCATGGGAGCTGTGCATCTCAAGGGTTTCTGTTTCTCTTGTTCTCCAGACTACAGTGGAGGAACCGATAATTCACAATGATGAAGTTATCTTTCCGCTTTCGGTGGCCTTGGACAAGCTACCGGTTGGAACCATAAAGGCAAAGGTGAGGGACTGAATTGTCTGCAAGTCAGGTGCGTGTTAGAGCCAGCCCCTCTTGCTGAATGTATGCAGATCTCAAATGCATTCCTCAGAAACATAGCTCCTCGCTTTTAAAGGGTTGGTTATGGATTTGATCTTTCAGGATATATTGCCGCTTGGGTCAATTGCCTTTCTCTCTCTTCCAACCTGGTCTACCCCTGAAGCTGCAATTCTTTATGTTATCTTCACAACTGTTTACATTTACCAAACAGTCTCGTGCTGAGAACTCCCCGTGTTTCCAGTTTCCAGTTGGTTGCTCCCCTACCTCTTTGTCACCTGACGGTCCCAGCTCAAGTCCCACTCAGGTCTTGAGCAAAGAAACAGCCACCTAGGGCGCTACCCCAGTTCGGTACTGAGGGAGGAGCTGTCCTGCAGAGATGTTAAACTGAGGCCGAGGCCCCATCTGTCTGCTCGGGTTGGTACAAACCATCTCATGGTTGTTATTCCAAAGAAGAGTTGGCAAAGTTCTGGCCAATACGTATCCCTCAATAAAACATAATGCCAGGTCATTGTCTCTCTTCTGTTGGAGAGAACTTGCTTTGCACTAGTTGGCTACTTTACAACAGTGATTATGTTTTAAAGATATGTTATTGGCTGTGAATGTTTTGGGATTTCCCAAGGTCACGTGAGTGCAAGAGTTTCTTGATAGCTCTCGATGCGAGACTTGGCGCTGGTCCAGAAACAGTTAATTGTTGGTCGTAATTATTTAATATTGCAAAGGTGTTCCATTTGTTTCTTTTCACCCATGCAGTCTTGTTCAAATTGGGTGCAGTTAACCACTTTGTGCCGCACAGGCTTCAATTGAATGGAGAAACCTGGGTAATTTGAGATGATAATACAAGCGTGGTTAAGAAGGCATTTGGCATGTTTGCCTTCATCAGTCAGAGCGTTGAGTACAAGATGTGGGACATCATAGCGGGTACAATTATAACATTTAAAAGACATTTGGATAAGTACATGAATAGGAAAGGTTTGGAGGAATATGGGCCAGGAGCAGGCAGGCGGGGACTAGTTTAGTTTGGGAACACGGTCGGCATGGACTGGTTGGAGCAAAGGGTCTGTTTCCGTGCTGTAAGACTCTGTGCACAGCTGTAATGGTCACCATGCTACAGGAAGAATGTTACTAAAATGGAAGGGGTGCAAAAAAAAGATGTGCAAGGAGGCTTCCAAGACTGGAAGGTTTGAGTTGTAAGGAGAGGTTGGGACTTGTATTCCTGGAGCGTCGGAGGCTGAGCGTCGACCTTATCAAGGTTTATAAAATTACAAGGGGCTTAGATAAAGTGAATAGCCAAGATCTTTTCCCAGAGGAGGGGAGTCCAAAACTAGAGGGCATAGGTTTAAGGTGAGAGGGGAAAGATTTAAAAGGGACCTGAGGGTCAACTTTTTCTCTCACAGGGCGGTGTGAGTATGGAATGAGCCGCCAGGGGAAGTGGTGGAGGCTGGTACAATTATGTGTCTCTGTCTTTGTGTCTCTCTCTCGCTCTGTGTGTGTGTGTGTGTCTCTCTCTCTCTTTCTCTCTGTGTCTTTCTCTCTTTCTGTCTCTATCCACTCTGTCAACATATTACATAGTTTTAAAGACCTCCATTAGGTCACCCCACAGCCTTTCTTGTTCATGAGTAAGGATGTGTAGCCTAAAGACCCTTGCCAGAAATGCATACCCATGTATTTTTGGGATTGTCCTTGTGCATCTACCCTGCATCCTCTCCATTGCTTCTGTAATCTACTCGTCATATGGCAACTGGAACTGCACAGCCAAGATTTGATACAGGTTTTGCTTTTATGTTCCATCCTTTCTAGAAATAATATCAAGTGTAAAATGCCTCATGTTGAGTAGATTACTCATCCTTATTGTCTGGGTCTGTCATGAAACAGTGGTCACATCCGTTCAATGAAGGAATCTATAAAGCCCCTCAGTGCAGTATAATTTGGATAACTGTGAGGTTATTCACTTCGGAAGCAAAAGCAAGAAGGCAGATTACTACCTGAATGGCTGTAAATTGGGAGAGGGGAGTGTGCAGTGGGACCTGGGAGTCCTTGTACACCAGTTGCTGAAGGTAAGCATACAGGTGCAGCAGGTGGTAAAGAAGGTAAATGGTATGTTGGCCTTCATTGTGAGAGGTTTCGAGTACAGGAGCAGGGATATGTTGGTGCAGTTATACAGGGTCTTGGTGAAACCACACCTGGAATACTGTGTGCAATTTTGGGTCTCCTTTTCTGAGGAAGGATGCTCTTGCTCTCGAGGGGGTGCAGCGAAGGTTTACCAGGCTGATTCCAGGGATGGCAGGTCTGACGTATGAGGAGAGTTTGACTAGGTTGGGATTGTTTTCGCTGGAGTTCAGATGAATGAGGGGGGATCTCATGGAGACTTATAAAATTCTGGACAGGGTAGATGCAGGGAGGATGTTCCCCATGGTGGGTGTGTCCAGCACCAGGGGTCACAGTCTGAGGATTCGGGGTAGACCATTTAGGATGGAGATGAGGAGACATTTCTTCACTCAAATAATGGTGAGTCTGTGGAATTCATTACCACAGGAAGTAGTTGATGCCAAAACATTGAATGTATTCCAGAGGCGGCTAGATATAGCACTTGGGGCAAATAGGATCAAAAGTTATGGGGAGAAAGCAGGATTAGGCTGTTGAGTTGGATGATCAGCCACGATGATGAAGAATGGCAGAGCAGGCTCGAAGGGCTGAATGGCCTCCTCCTGCTCCTATCTAATTTGATTCTATGTAGAATTGTGGGTGGGGTTAGCAGACTCGCCATCTCAGTGAGACTCTACTTCCTGCTCCCTTCATGGGGAGAATGGGATTGAGAAACATATCAGCCATGATTGAATGATGGAGCAGACTTGGTGGGCTGAATGGCCTAATACTGTTCCTATATAGAGTCATAGTCATAGAGTCATACCACACGGAAACCGACCCTTCAGTCCAACCAGTCCACATCAAACATAATCCCAAACCAAACTAGTCCCACTTGCCTGCTCCTGGCGCATGTCCCTCCAAACCTTTCCTATTCATGTACTTATCCAGATGTCTTTTACACATTGTAACTGTACCTGTATCCACCACTTCCTCCGGAAGTTCATTCCACACACGAACCACACTCTGTGTAAAAAAAATTTGCCCCTCATGTCTTTTTTAAATCTCACCAGAAGAGGCCTCACCAACATCCTGTACAACCTCAACACGACACCCTATACTCAAAGGTCTGAGCAATGAAGGCAAGCGTGCCAAACGCCTTTTCAACTACTGTCTACCCGTGACGCAAACTTCAAAGAATTATGTTCCTAAAATCCTAGCATATCTTATGGCTGAGTGGGAAATCCAAATGTTCCCATCAGATAAATGCGAATGGGGCATGCCAACATTCTGTGAAAGTAAGGGCCGTGTGGGTGACTGAGGTGTTAACGAACTCTTAATGCTGTCACTGTAACTGCCTACTCCTCCATGACTGGTGCACAGCGGCAGTATTGTGTACCATCTACCAGCGACTCATCGAGACTCCGCTGACCGCACCTCTACCTCCGAGCAGGACAAGGGCAACTGATGCCTGGGAATGCCAATTCCTGCAAGTTCCCCTGTGAGGCCCACGGCCATTCCCAACTGGGAAGTATGTCACCGTTCCTTCACCGTCAGTGGTTCTGAATCCCGGAACTCCCTCCCTGACAGCCTTGTACCTCTCCCTGTATGCGGTGAATTGCAGTGATTCAAGAAGGTGGTTCACTAGTACCTTCTCCAGGGCAGCTCGAGCTGAGTAGCAAATGCCAGCCGAGCCAGCAACACCCACACCCTCTGAAAGAACAAATGCAAGTGGGTTTTCTCCTTTCCTGGCTGTGCTGGGCAACTGAATGCTGCAGTTTTGAAAGCAGTACCAAAACTGGAAAAAACAATTCGCAGCCTCCTCACACAGCCGCAGAACTCTGGGGACAGGCACTCACTCTGAAACGACCTGTCGTCTCGAGCCTGCTCATCTCAGTTCTTGTTTGTTTGATCTTATTTAGCTTTGATTTCCTTTTTTCAGATTTTTAATCCCAATTTTTAACACTCCAGCCCCCTCGACCTCAGTGGGTTTGAAGCATTGATCTTCTCTGCAGGCACACCAGCTTCACCTGGCAGGGTGTCTGGCAGTTATTGGGAGCATGTTGATTACAGGCACCAACCCTGTTGATTATAGCATGACACGAGAGAACATTGAAATCTTGCAGGATAGTATTCCTCCTTGGTTGTAGAAGCTGTGCAGTCTGACACAACCTGCTGGCTCTGATCCCTATCATTCACGTTTGAGCCTTGTTCAAATGTAACCGGTCTTTAAGAATATGTTTTTTGTTAAAGAACGTTTTCGTTAGAGTCACAGAGTCATCCAGCATGGAAGCAGACCCTTCGGCCCAACCAGTCCGTGCCGAATATAATCCCAAGCTAAACTAGTCCCACTTGCCTATGCTTGGCCCATATCCCTCCAAAACTTTCTTATTCATGTATTTGTCTAACTTCTAAACGTTGTAACTGTACCTGCACCCACCACTTCCTCTGGAACTTCATTCTGCACACTGTGTAAAAATAAATTGCCCCCAAGTCTTGCCATTCACTTTATCTATACCCCTCATGATTTTATAAACCTCTATAAGGTCAGCCCTCAACTTCCTACGCTCCAGTGATAAAAGTCCCAGCCTATCCAACCTCTCCTTATAACTCAAACACTCCATACCCAGCAACATCCTGGTGAATCTCATCTGAACCCTCTCTACCTTGATAATATCCTTCCTATAACAGGGTGACCAGAACTGGACACAGTGCCGCAGAAGAGGCCTCACCAACGTCCTGTACATCCTCAACATGACGTCCCAACTCCTATACTCTCAGCTCTGAGCAATGAAGGCAAGCGTGCTAAACGCCTTCTTAACCACCCTGTCTACCTGTCAGGCAAACTTCAAAGAATTATATACCTGAACCCCTAGGTCTCTCTGTTCTATAGATCTGCCCAGGAGCCTACCATTAACTGTGTAAGTCCTGCCCTTGTTTGTTTAACCAAAGTGCTATGCCTTATCCAAATTAAACTCCCATCTGCCACTCCTCAGCCCATTGACCCAATTGATGAGGATCTCTTTGTAATCTTAGCTAATTTTTTTTGTTTCACTCTTTTCCTGTTGGTGGGAAGAGAAAAAGATGTCGTTGGGGCTGGTCTGGGTGAGAAGTTAAACAGTGGAGTCACCAGGAACAAGTCCAGCCCGAGGTGGCAGTGATAAGCCATCCTTTATAATGCGGGGTCTCAG
>NW_025972061.1:0-9967 GCF_021869965.1 Rhincodon typus
GAGGGGAGTGTGGAGCGGACAAGGGAGTCACGGAGAGAGTGATCCCTCCGGAAAGCAGATAAGGGTGGGGAGGGAAAAATGTCTTTGGTAGAGGGGTCAGATTGCAGATGGCGGAGATCCTCCGACATTTCCGCCATCTGCAATCTGACCCCACTACCAAAGACATTTCCCTGCAACCGGAGCAAGTGCTACACCTGCCCCTACACCTCCCCCCTCACCCCCATCCCAGGCCCCAAGAAGACCTTCCACATCAAACAGATGTTCACCTGCACATCTGCTAATATGGTACACTGTATCCGCTGTTCCCGTTGTGGCCTCCTCTACATCGGGGAAACCAAATGGAGGCTTGGGGACTCCTTTGCGGAACACCTACGCTCGGTTCGCAACAAACAACCATACCTCCCAGTCACGAACCATTTCAACTCCCCCTCCCACTCCTTGGACAACATGTCCATCCTGGGCCTCCTGCATTGCCACAACGGTGCCACCCTAAAGCTGCAGGAACAGCATCTCATATTTCACTTGGGAACCCTGCAGCCCCAATGTGTCAATGTGGACTTCACAAGCTTCAAAATCTCCCCTCCCCCGATCGCATCCCAAAACCAGCCCAGCTCGTCCCCACCTCCCTAACCATTCCTCCCACCTCAAGCCCCACCCCCATCTCCTACCTACTAACCTCATCCCGCCTCCTTGACCTGTCCATCCTCCCTGGACTGACCTATCCCCTCCCTAACTCCCCACCTACATTCACCTTTGCTAGCTCCCACCCCGCCTCATTGACCTGTCTGTCTCCTCTCCACCTATCTTCTCCTTTATCCATCTTCTATCTGCCTCCCCCTCTCTCCCTATTTATTTCAGAATCCCCTTCCCCTCCCCCATTCCTGAAGAAGGGTCTTGACTCGAAACGTCAGCTTTCCTGCTCCTCTGATGCTGCTTGGCCTGCAGTGTTCATCCAGCTCTCCGCCTTGTTATCCAAGAGACTGGATATATTTGGGTTATTATCTTCAGAGAAGAGAAAGCTGACAGTGGACATGGAGGGGGCATGGAGGGTGGCATGGCGGCTCAGTGGTTAACACTGCTGCTTCACAGCACCAGGGACCCAGGTTCAATTCCACCCTCAGGCAACTGTGTGTGTGGAGTTTGCACATTCTCCCTGTGTCTGTGTGGGTTTGCTCCAGTTTCCTCCCACAGTCCAAAGATGTGCAGTTCAGGTGGATTGGCCATTCTAAATTGCCCATAGTGTTCAGGGATGTGCAGATTAGGTATGTTATAAGGGGATGGGTCTGGGTGGGAAATTCAGAGGGTTGGCACAGACTTGTTGGGCCAAAGGGCCTGTTTCCACACTGTAGGAATTCTATGATAAAATAAAGGAAAATCCTAAATTATTTTAGAAGTACGTTGAGGGTAAAATGATAACTAAGGCAAGGGTAGGACCAATTGAGGACTGCAGTGGTAATTTGAGCACGGAGCCAGAGGATGCAGGGAGAGTTCAAAATGAATCCCGTCAGTGTTTACTAGTGTTATGCACCAGACCAGAGCCCCTCAAATATATTTTAAGAAGGTAGCCTGGACCCTAACTTTTTGTTATTTCAAGGTCAAATATAACGTGCTGTGTTCCAGATGCAATTCAGCTGGTCAAATTACTCAATGTTAAGCAAAACACCATTTATTCAACACCATAGTTAAACTACAACAAAAGAAAGAATAACTTAGAATAATTTAATAAAAATGATTCTGAGGAAGGGTCACTTGACCAGAACTGTTAACTCTGATTTCTCTCCACACATGCTATCAGACCTGCTGAGCTTTTCCAGCAATTTCTGTTTTTGTTTGTGTTAGAATAACAACTCTGTTGGAAAACTTAACAGAATAATAGGTAGAGTAACTATTACTAATTAACTGCTCCAATATAGTAACATCTCATAAACACACCCTTTGGCAAAAGGCAAATTTAGAAAATATATTTGTCTCACCGGTAAGCCAGCAGCAGAGAGAAACCCTAGCTGCTAGCTATAACTGAGAGAGGAAAAAAAAAGCTTCTCCTTCTTCAAAACTCCAGCAGCATCTGTGCCCTGCTGAGACACCAGCAGTGACTGCTTAGAGCTAAACCTAAAAACTAAAAAAAAACTAGAAATCTTGGTCTGTGAGAGCTGACCACACCCATTCAGGCTGCTTCTATTGTTCCAACTTTAAAACAAACCCAAAGCCTCACAAGCCATTTAGTCTACTGGCATTCCAATGAGGCAGTTTGGCTCCTCTGTCTTAAAACATCTCTTCAAAACAAAAGGACAAAATAACTTCTTAAAGCCACAGCATCGCCACACTAGTGAGCGGGACATTGGGGGTATGGAAATTACAGGGATGGACATTGAGAAACTTCGACAGAAAGGAGATTCTGAGTAGTCTGGCAGGCTTAAAAGTAGGTAAATCTCCAGGGGCAGATTTAATGTATCCCAGGTTGTGGAATGATGCAAGGGAGGAAATAGCAGGGGAATTGGCAATAACTTTCAATTGCCCCCTTCTAACAGCACAGGCACCAGAGGGCTGGAGGACAGCCAATGTGGTATCATCATTCACGAAGGGAGCAAGAGATAAAGCGGAAAACTACAGGCCCGTCAGTCTAACTTCAGTGGTGGGAAAATGATTGGAAGCAGTTCTGAGGGACAGAATTAATTTGCATTTGGAGTGGTAGGGATTAATCAGAAACAATGGTTTTGCCAGTGGGAGATCATGTCTGACCAACTTGTTTGGATTTTTCAAAGAGGTGATCAGTTGTGTACATGAGGGCAATCTCATGTCATCTACTTGAACTTCAGCAAGGCTTTGATAAGGTCCTGCATGGAAGATTGATTGTGAAGGTAAGACCCCATGGAATCCCAGGAAATTTGGCAAATTAGATCTACATTAGATCCAAAAGCTTTGCTAAAATCCACATAAATTATATAACCCATCCGCACACTTGGTCACATTTTCAAAAAAATCTAACAAATTTGTTAGGCATGACCTCCCTGTGACAAAGCCACGCTAACGATCCCTAATTAACCCATGCCTTTCCAAGAGGATATTAATTAGCTCCTTCAGAATTTTCTCCAATAGTTTGTCTACCACTGACATGAGAATCAATGGTCTGTAATTTCCTGGTTTATCTCTATCAACCTTCTTAAAAAGTGGAACAACATTAGCCGTCCTCTGGCACTTCCCCCATGGCCAGAAAGGAATTAAAGATTTGTGTCAGAGCCCCTGCAAATTCCTGCCTCGCCTCCTATAGCAACCTGGGGTGCAATTCACCCAGGCCAGGCAATGTGTCCATTTTTAAACCTGACAAAGCCTCCAATACCTCCCCATTTCCTATGTCAAACTGTGAAAATTCCTCACAGTTCCTTTTCCTAAATTCTGTACCTACGTTCTCCTTTTCCAGAGTAAGGTCCAAAGAGAAGCGTTCATTTTATGCCCTTCCAATATTCTGAGGCTTCATATACAGGTTTGCCACCTTGGTCCTTAAAGGGCCATACCCTTTCTCTGATTAACATCTTCCCTTTAATGTATTTATAAAATATATTAGGATTCTCTCCAATCCTATTCACAAGTCCTTTTTGCTTTTCTAATTGATCTCTGAAGTTCCCCTTTGCACTTCCCACATTCCTGTAATGCCACATCTGAATGCTCCCTTCGGACTTAAATCATAGAACCCCCACAATGTGGGGGCAGACCCTTTGGCCCAACAAGTCCACACTGACCCACACAGCACCCCACCCAGACCCATTCCCCTATAACCCACCCAATGTACACACGACAGGCAATTTAGCACTACCAATCCACCTAGCCTGCACACCTTTGGACTGTGGGAGGAAACCTATGCAGACATAGGGAGAATGTGCAAACTCCACACAGACAGTCACCTAGAGGTGGAATCGAACCCTGGTCCCTGGCACTGTGAGACAGCAGTGCGAGCCACTGAGCCACTGTGCCACCACATAAAAAGGTTTTTTCTTCCTCCTCATCCAGTCCTGAATTGTCCTAGACATCCAGGGTTCTCTGAACTTATTGCTGCTACAATTCCCGCTAAAGGGTACCTGTTGGACCTGTACTGTCCCCAGCTCCTTTTTGAGTGCCCCCCACTGCTCTGATGTAGACTTACCCGCCAGGAACTGTTCCTATTCAACTGTGGCCAGACCCTGCTTTATTTGAATAAAATCTGCCTCCCCCAAATCCAAAGCCTTCTTTTGTAGGCCATATTTTTCTTTGTCCAAGATAAATTTGAACCATGCTGTATTGTGGTCGCTGTTGCTAAAATGTTCCCCCATTGCCACATCAAATACTTGTCTGGCTTCTTTCCCCAGGACCAGGTCCAGCATTGTGCCGTCCCTTGTTGGGGCTTCAACACATTGATACAAAAAACTGTCTTGGATACACTTGAAGAAAAAGCCCCCTCTAAACCCTTAATGCTACGACTATCCCAAATTATACTGGGAAAGTTGAATTCCCCTCGTATAATTACCCGATTAATATTCCGTGTGAACTGTCTACACATTTGCTTCTCTATTTCCTGCTGACTCTTTGAGGGGGGAGGTGCTATAATACACTCCCAGTAAAGTAGTTGCCACCTTATCATTCCTAACTCCTATCCGCAAAGCCTTGTTTGAGGACCCTTCCAAGATAACATCTCTCCTTATTGCAGTAAATGACTCCTTAATTAATAGTGCTACACCACCACCACTATTTTTATACCCTCCTCTGACTCATCCAAAAAGCCTATACCCCAAAATGTTGAGTTGCCAGTTCTGCCCTTCCCTCAACTATGTTTCTATGGTGGTAACAGTATCATACTTCCATATGTCAATCTGCACCTTTAACTCATCAGTCTTACCTATTACACTCATCGCATTAAAGACCATCCAGCCTTTCCTTACTCTCCTGACACTCAGCAGAGCTGAACTTCCTCTGACTAGCATCCTTTGCTGGACCATGATGTGTTTCTGTTTCATCAATAATCTGGATCCCCTCCCACTGCCAGACTAATTTAAATTCCTCCCAACGGCACTAGCAAACCTACCTGCAAGGATGTTGGTCCCAGTGTGGTTCAGGGGTAGACTGTCCTGTTTGTAACATGTCCCACTTTCCCCAAAAGCAGTCCCAGTGATCCAGGAATCTAAAACCCTCCTTCTTGCGCCACACATTCATCTGTCCTGTTTTCCTATTTCTAAATAAAAACCCAAAGACCTGCGGACACTGCAAATCAGAAACAAACACAGAGGTTGCTGGAAAAGCTCAGCACGTCTGCCAGCATCTGTGCAGAGAAATCAGAGTTGATGTTTCGGGTCGAGTGACCCTTCCTTAGGACAGAACTTTTCCAGCAATTTCTGCTTTTGTTTCTTATTTCTAAACTTGCTAGCACGTGGCAATGGGAGTAATCCAGAGATTACAACCATTGAGGTCCTGCTTTTTATTCCACCGCCTAGGTCCTTGAATTCTTGATGCAAGCCCTCATGTTTCACTTTGCCCATACTGTTGGTACTAACATATACCATTTCCTCTAACTCATCACCCTTCCCTTTCAGGATGCCCTCAGATGTTTCCTTCATTGCACTTACTTTGGATGTCGGATGTCAGGCAATGAACGGTCCAGGGCAATGCTGTTGCTCACATAAATGTTGAAACCGTTTTCCCTGTACGCTGAGTCGGACTGATCCTCCTCCGCCAGCGGGTAAGGCTTCCCATGTTCACCCTTTCCTGCAACAAAGATGGAGATCACCAGTCTGCGCTTGACAAATTGCTTCCTGACTGAGATTCTGCCCTGAGACTCTCCCAGCAGCCATGATGGAACGGTGAGCTGGGGAAGGTAATAGCTGTGACGGGGGTCCCTTGATTTCCTGACTGTCTTCCCTGTGGATGCTGCTCCCTGAATAGGCCTTGAAGGGTCACATTAGCCCTTTGATAGCAAGCAACAGCAGTACTTTGCACTGATATGGCTCTCACAACATTGTAAGACAGCCCAAGGCTAATCAAAGGAGGGACATGGAATTCTCTGCCACAAAAGCAATTGAGCCCAACACATTGAATATTTTCAAGATGGAGTTAGATATTGTTCTTCAGGCTAAAGGAAGCAAAGGATTTCGGGAGAAAGCATACGGAGTTTGATGATCACCCATGACTATTTTGAATGGGGGTAGCACACTCAAAATTGTTGAATGGCCTACTTTTGCTCCTGTTATCTATGTTTCTATCTTTGGAATTCTCTACCCCAGATGACTGTGGAGGCTCAGTCCTGTCAAGACAGAGATTGATAGATTTCAAGATGTTAAACACATCGAGGGAAATGGGAATAGTGCAGCAAAATGGCATTAAGGTAGATGATCAGCGATGAAAGGCTGTCTTAAGAGGAGAGATTGAGCAGTTGAGGCCTATGTACACTAAAGTTTAGAGGAATGTGAGGAGATAGATTCTTGAACAGTCCAGGAATCAAAGGTTATGGGTAAAGGGCTGGAAAGTGAAAAATGTCATTTCAGCTACAATCCTTTTGAAAGGTGGAATCCTTTTGAAAGGTGGAGCAGGCTTAAGGGGCCGAATGGCCTACTCCTATCCCTATATTTATGGTCTACTTACGGTCTTTTTATTAAATGTTAAAAGGTGCTGGCAAAGTAGATGCAGAGAAGATGTTTCCCTTTGTGAAGCAATCTCGAATGAGAGGTCATGACTTTAGGTACGCTAGATAACTTCAAGCAGGAGATAGATGGGTTTCTAATCAGTAATTGGCTAAAGGGTAATGGAGAAGGTGTAGGAAAGTGGAGTTAAGGCTGGGAGGAGATCAACCATGATCGTAATAAATGGTGGACCAGTTTTGAGGGTCTGAAGTGCTTACTGGTTCTTATGTCTTCATAAAGACAATCTTTTTCCAACTTCTTAAATGCTTAAATGAAAAGGTAGATTCAGCAGCCAGGCTATCATTGTGAGGGAACATGGGGTTGGGGTAGGAAGTCCTTCCACAGAATGGCCTTTTGTTGCAAGTAGAGCCTGGAAGTTGCAGAGGCCCTTCAAGCCTGTTTGGAATGGTAGCTCCCTGGTGAGAGACCTAGAGACTTCTTCTAGGCAGCTGGTCTAGTCCCAGATGCCTCAGGTGGTATCCAGGGAGGTTCAGGCTAGGTGGGTTAACCATGGTAAATGAGGGGATAGGGTGGGATGCACTTTGGAGGGTCTGTGCAGATGGGATGGGCTGAATGGCCTCTTTCTGCACTGTGCGAGTTCTATGATTCTAAGATGTTGACTAGGAAATTCCATTCTGCCTCCAACAACACGCACTAAGTCACCTTCAAACCACCCAGTTGGCTATCTGCTGCTAACTGTGGGTAGACAACTCTTCTGCTCACATTTCATCCACACCCCTGTCCCAACTCCAGGAAACTGGCTGAATGGCATGACAGGGTGATGAGAATTGATGGGGTGTGGTATTAAGCCAGAAAAAAGGCAGGTCCATGAGGGGTGTAAATTTTCCCACCTGCTCACCTCCATGCTTGCCCTCACCAGCAGCTATATACCCTGTTAACGGCTTCAATTTAATACTATTCCTTCTTTCACTGGATGCTGCTCAGCATTTATTACCTATCTCTCCGTGCCCTTGAGAAGGTGGTGGTGAGCTGCCTTCTTGAATTGCTGCAGTCCTTATGGCGTAGGAACACCTGCAGCGCTCGGTGGAAGGGAATTCCGGGATTTCACCATGCTGACAGTGTAGGGATGGCGATATTTGCACTGCATGGTTGGTATGGAGCACGGTCAGCATGGGATTACAGCAGAGTGGGACAAAGTCTGAGCAAGTTCCTCACTGACTGCTGTTGAAAATTTAGTTCAGAGTGGAAACTGAATGCAAAGAGGAGCAGAGGAGCTTTAACTAGGGTGCACTGAAAGAAAGAAATTCTTCAGAATGAGAGGCAAGTGGGAGAAGATGAAAGTTGAGGATCAAGAGTTCTATCTTCAGTGAGAAATGTAATGGACAGGCATCGTAAATCTCTGAGCAATGTCAGTACAGGGAAAAAGCTGATCAATGAGTAGGATTGGTGAAGGTTTCTAGTTAAAGTCTTACATTTTCAGTTTATTAACGGATAGCATAGTTAAAGGATTAGCTAATGGCTAGAAGACAGAGAGTTGGGATAAGGGGCATTTTCAGGATGGCAACCTGTAACTAGTTGAGTGCCACAGGGATGAGTGCTGGGGCCAGAATTATTTATAATAGACAGTAATGACTTGGATGAGAAAAGTGTAACCAAGTTTGTTGATGACACAAAAATAGGTGGGAAGGTAAGTGGTGAGAATGGCACAAAGAGCCTGCAGAGGGATACACACAGGTTAAGTGGTGGCCAAAAACTTGACAGATGGAATATAATGTGACATCATGTACTGTTGCAGGAAGAAAAGAGGCGCTGGAGATTTCTTAAATGGAAAAAGATTGCAGAAACCTATGGAACAGATGGATTTGGCAATCTTCATCCACAAACTACAAAAAGCTATAGCATCCAAGTTCAGTAGACAATAGGGAAGGAAAAAAGAATACTGGCTTTTATTTTAAACAGAATGGAGTAAAAAATTAGGGAGGCATAACTCAAACTATTCAGGTACTACTCCGATGACAGCTGGAATACTGTAAACAGTTTTGGCCCCTTATCTAAGGAAAGATATAGTGGCGTTGGGAACAGTCCAGAGAACATTCATTAGGCTGACATGGAGGGACTGTTTTATGAGGGCAGGTTCATTACATTAGGTCTGTGCTCATTGGAATATAGAGAAATGAGAGGCAACTTTATTGAAACATGAAAAATTCTTAGAGGACTTGACAGGGTAAATGCAGAAAGGTGCTTCCCTTGTGGGAGAGTCTAGGACCAAAAGGTATAATCTCAGGTAAAGTGGTCAAACAAAGACAAGGAGAAATTTATTCTCTCAAATGGTAGTGAGCGTGTGGAATTCATCACTGCAGAGGGCTGTAGAAGTTGTGTCAATAAGTATATTTAAGGCTGACGTAGACAGATTTTTAATTAGTAAAAGAATAGAGGATATTGTGGAAAAAGAAAGGCAGGAATGTTGAGTTGAGGATTATAAGATCAGTCATAATGGTGGAGTAGATTTATTGGGCTGAATGGCTAACTTCTGCTCCTACACTTTATGCTCTTATGGTCTTAATTAGGATTGCAGGACCTGCCAGTTAATTGTTCCAATTAAAAGCTGTGATTAAAAGAGTCTCCGCTGTTTGGCTAAGGGCTAACAGCCATTTAAGATCTTGAAGGTTATTGATAGAATAGGCCTTTGAGACAAGGGTTGCTAATGGAAACCAACTCCCATCCCCGCCTCTTCGACCTGTTTGTTTCCTCTCCACCTATCCTCTCCTCTATCCATCTTCTATCCGCCTCCCACTCTCTCCCTATTTATTTCAGAACCCCCTTCCCCTCCCCGTTTTCTGATGAAGGGTCTAGGCCCGAAACGTCAGCCTTTCTGCTCCTATGATGCTGCTTGGCCTGCTGTGTTCATCCAGCCCTGCACCTTGTTGTCTTGGATTCTCCAGCATTTGCAGTTCCTACTATCTCTGACCCCATCACCTCCTATTCCACCAAAGTCTTCGAGCCTTTCTCCAATCTCAGATCTTTTGCTAAAAGCAAAGAAGGAGTTTTTTTGTGTTCTACTTTAATGTCGTCAGCATTTCTTGCCTGTTATTTGAAGTAAATACATTTTAAATTTCTGGAGCACCAAGAGAATTGAAAATCCGATTTCAAACTACCTGACATTAAGTTAAACTTGCACAAAGATCAACCCCTCTCCCTGTATGAGAGATAGTAGGAACTGCAGATGCTGGAGAATCCGAGACAACAAGGTGCAGGGCTGGATGAACACAGCAGGCCAAGCAGCATCATAGGAGCAGAGAGGCTGACGTTTCGGGCCTAGACCCTTCATCAGAAAAGGGGGAGGGGAAGGGGGTTTTGAAATAAAT
>NW_025972062.1:0-9967 GCF_021869965.1 Rhincodon typus
AACGTCAACTCTCCTGCTCCTCTGATGCTGCCTGGCCCGCTGTGTTCCTCCAGCTCCACACTGTGTTATCTCTGACTCCAGCATCAGCAGTTCACACTGTCTCTGATTGGTTGTATAGTTCTTTGGGAGGGTGTGCAGTGCACCATAGCATGTAGGTTCCTTCACATTCTCTCTGGGGCTACCTTTGAACATCTTGCAAGTCTGATGGACATAGTAAAGTAGGAAGAATGTAGTTAGAGTCACAGAGTCATAGAGATGTACAGTATGGAAACAGACCGTTTGGTCCAACTTATCTGCACCGACCAGATATTCCAAATTAATCCAGTCCCATTTGCGAGCATTTGGCCCACATCCCTCTAAACCCTTTCCTATTCATGTCCCCATTCAGATACCCTTTAAATGTTGTAATTGTTCCAGCCTCCACAACCTATTATGGCAGCTCATTCCATACACGCACCACCCTCTGCGTGTAAAAAGTTGCCCTGAAGTTCCTTTTAAATCTTTCCCCCTCTCACCTTAAACCTGTGCCCTCTAGTTTTGGACTCCCCTACCCTGGGAAAAAGACCTTGGCTATTCACCCTATCCATGCCCCTCATGACTATATAAATTTCAATAAAGGTCACCTGTCAGCCTCTGACGCTCCAGGGAAAATAGCCCTATAGCTCAAACCCTCCAATCCTGGCAACATCCTGGTAAATCTTTTCTGAATCTTTTCAAGTTTAAAGATATCTTTTCTATAGCAGAGAGAGCAGAAGTGTACACAGTATTCCAAAGTGGTCTCACCAATGTCCTTGTAGTTCACTGTGTTTGAGGTCTAACAATACTGGACTGGGTTTCTGAAATTAAACTCACATCTCGCTTCAGCTCATGCCCTAGTCTTGTTAGACATGAGCCAAGGTGAACACAGAAAGCGTCAGATAAGGTGCCACATCAAAGCTGTGGAAAATGAAAGCTCATGGTGTGGGTGAAGCATACTGGCACAGACAGAGATTGGCGGGCTAACAGGAAGCAGACAGTGGAAATAAGTGGACCATTTTCAGGTTGGCAGGATGTCACAAGTGGAGTGTCACAGGGGTCAGTGCTGAGGCCTCAACTCTTTACACAATTTATGGAAACAGTTTGGATAAAGTGAGCAAAGGCACAGTGACTAGATTTTGCTGATGACACAAAGATAAGGAGGCAAGTGAGTTGTGGAGATTGACACAAGAAGCCAAACAGATTTAGATTAGTTAAGTGAGTGGGTTAAGACCAGGCAAGTGGAGAATAATGTGGAAAGATGTCAAATTCTCCTTTATGTCAGGAAAGATAAGAGGGAAACATATTATCCCAACAATGAGGGGCTGCAGAGCTCTGAGATACTGAGAGATCTGAGTGGCTAGCACATGAAGCACAGAAGGTTAGGCTGTAGTTACAGCAAAGTTAACAGAACCTTATGTTTTATTGTGAGGGGAATTGGATACAAGAGTAGGGAGGGTATGCTTCAGTTACACAGGGTACTGGCGAGACTGCACCCAGAGCACTGTGTACACTACGGGTCACCGTACTTATGGAAAGATATTAATGTGTCAGAAGGAGATCACAGGAGGTTTACCAGACTAACACCTGAAATAAGCAAATTGCCTTCTGTGGTAAGGCGAGAGCTAAGCCTGCATCTTCTGGAGTTTAGAAGAGTCGGAGGTGACTTGATTGAAGCATATATAAATGGGATTAGTGCAGTTTGTTGGTCGGCATAGACATGATGGACCGAAGGGCCTGTTTCTATGCTGTAAGACTCTATATAGAAGATCCTGGGGACTTGACTGGATGAATGTGGAAAGGATGTTTCCTCTTGTGGGAGAATCTAGAACCAGGGGTTGGAGTTTAAAAATAAGGGCCACCTATTCGAGATGGATATGGAGATTTATCTTTTCTCTCTCAGAGGCTTAAGAGTCTTTGGAATTGCCTCCTTACAAGACAGGATCTTTAAATATTTTTAAGGCAGAGACAGAGAAAGGGATGAAAGATTATCAGGGATATGCAGGAATGGAGGTTAAAATCTGATCAGCCATGATCCTATTGAATGGTAGAGCAGACTCGAAGGGCCGAATGGCCTACTCCGTTTCGTAGACTTTGGGTGGAAATTTCCGAGTGCCCATTCGGCTCTTCCTAACCAAGGTTAGTTACAGGATAATCCCTCATTGTCATCAGTTAATACGCTCTGGCTGGCCACTGAAGCCAATGATAGTAACTGCGAGCCACAAGTTTCAGTCACAGATTGCACCAGATTAAAATTCAAAAGCACAGAACTCCTGTTAAACCTGCACAGACTGTACCTAGTAGGATGGGGTAGAGTCAGCATCGTCCCTGGGGAACTACTCTCTCGTTAGAGAGTGTCAACTGGTGGTGGTTTAGGCAAGGGGAGAGATTGAGCAGGCAGTCCTGGAGCTCAGTTGGTTGGTCTACTGCTTTACAATGCAGCGACGCCAATAGCATGGGTTTGATTCCCACATCAGCTCAGGTCCCCAGGAATGTCTGGGTGAACTGACCACCATCTGCCTTTCCTCTAATGCGGGAAGATGCACATTCATCATCCAAGGGCATGGGTTTAAACAAAAGGAAAATAGCTGCATCTCTGTAGCACCTTTCTCAATCTTAGGATGCCCCAAAGTCCTTTACAGTCATGAACTGGTTTTGAGACATAGTCACTGTTGTGTAGGAAGAAACTCAGCAGCATAACCACACAGACACACACAACTCCAACAAACAGGTAGTGCAGAATTCACTCAGTACTGCACTGGGAATATCAGCCAGTGCTGCGTGAACCCACAACTTTGCCGAGTGAAAAAAGCTCCTCACTGAGCAGCAATGCACGTTGTACTTAGATGGCTAACAAACACTGAAAATGCTGGAGAAACACAGAAAGTAAGCCTACACTGGGGCATGTTGCTGGATTAATCATTCTAAAACACAGATTTAATTCTCTGGGGAACATGGGTTCAAATTCCAGCCCTGGAATTGAAGTTCAATGAATAAATCTGGAGTATAAAGCCACAACCTATCATTGACTGTTCTAAATGTGGTTCATTTATGTTCAGGACATTTTCTTTCCCTTCAGGTACAGACGTTTACCCCTCACTTGGATTATCAACAGAAACACATTGACAAGACGCACTGCAGAAATTCACCAAAGATCCTCACTCAGCACCTTCCAAACCCACAACCATTTCCATCTAGAAGGACGGGGCAGCAGATACATGGGAACACCGTCACCTCCAAGTTCCCCTCCAAGCCACTCACCATCCCAACCTAGGAAATATATTGCCATTCCCTCACTGTCGCTGGGTCACAATCCTAGAATTTCCCCCCATCAGGGCATTGCGGGTCTATTTACAGCAGGTGGACTGCAGCGGTTCAAGAAGGCAGCTCACCACCACCTTCTCAAGGGGGCAACTCGGGACGGGCAATAAATGCTGGCCCCAGCCAACGACGCCCATGTCACTTGAGTGAATAAAAAAACGAGTTTGCAGAACACATATGAATTAAAATTGAACACTGGCAAAAGAGAAGTTAAGAAATGTATTAGTTCATGTTGCAAGTTTCTATTCATCTTTCAACTATACTTTGGATCTATATTGTTAAGAAAACAGTACTAAACTATACAATCGACATTTGGAATGATCAACGGTGGCTTTGCACTGCAGTTACTGAAGTGAACTAACAGCACAAACGGAGGGGGAAAGAAATTCTCCCAAAACAACATAATTAGGATTACGCATAATTCACATTTGCAACCTGATAATAGCAGTGAATTATAGTCAGGATGTGAATTTGGTTGATGAACAGGACTAAAAGGAATGTATGCTTTTTAAAAATAAGGACAGGTTTTATTCCGTCCGGCGTCACCATATTCAACATTGGAGTGAAGCCAAGTTTCCCCCTGCCTTTCTACAAACCAGTCCTTGTACAGTATCCTTGTACAGTACAGGCAGTTCAGCAGCTCTTCAATCTAATGTCTCAATTTCTAAATCAAATCATGGAGCATGAAACAATTTATCAGTGTTTTCTGAGAGGGTGGGTAAGGCAATGCAAATTATTAAAAATAATATGCATCTCCATCCTTTTACTCCTTGTACATGGGTTAAAGGAACAGGACTCCCAGAGGCTGTAGGATTTATTGATGGAATCTGGCAGCTTGTCAACGAGGCCTCTGCAGTCTTCACGCCCTAAGACTGCAGAACCAGATCCTCACACACACCCAGCCCTGTCTCTGGGCATCATAAAAATCCCAACCAGATAACCATATACACACACAAAAACCTGATTAAAACCATTTCCAAAGCAAGTGGGCTTTTATTGTTTTAGACTTTTCGCTGGAATGAAGATAAACTCTTAGACTTGTGGTGAACTTAAATCGCTTGACTGTCTCCTCAGCCAGAAACGGCCTAAGTTGCATTAATTTTAAGACTGATTTACAGCTTTCACAATCCACACTTCAAATATAAACTGCATATCACAAAATGCCTGAAAATATCTCCTACTTTTTGAAACAAGGTTCAATGTTTTCTTTATTTCAGCAGCAAATGATTGATTTCTTAAAATATAAAATTTTAATCGCTTCACATTTCTTAATTAATTTCCAAAGCAAATTAAAACAAGCTGTCACCAGTCCATTGCATTATTTTAATGACTAATATTACTCTTCAATTGCATTATTTTTTAAATATAAAATTTTATTAGCTTCATGTTTCTTAATTAATTTCCAAAGCAAATTAAAACAAGCTGTCACCAGTGCATTGCATTATGACTAATATTATTCTTCAATTGCATTATTTTCCAACAAGTTTAATTTGTAGTTTTCAAGTAAACGTAGTTTCATGCAATCCTTTCTGTATTAACACTTCAGATGTCAATTCTTTTAAAAACAGATTGATACATTGGGTGAATCTTTTACATCTGACATAACGTATCCTTTTTTTACGAAAAAGGAGATAGAATTTATCCAACTCCTTTTAAGGGAAACTGATTTATCTCTAACCAACTTGATGCAAATATGTCTTTTCTTTTACAGCACGTTAATACAATGTAAAAGAATGCGGCTACATTTTCTATCTCTCAGTTTATGCAAGAGAACTTCGTGCTAAACGCTGTTTGATACTCACCCCTCGGCTGGTAGTGTTGAAACCGACAGTCACTCGGTCTGTGTCTCTGTCTCTCTCCCTCCCAGCGCCCAGGAACAGACCTCCCCTTCCCTGACGTGACGCAAGGGCACTGTGGCTGGGATACTGTAGCATTTCTATTTTAAAAGGACTGCAGATGCACACGGTCACCCAAAGGAGTTTGCAATCTTCTATTTCACACATGCTGCAGAGATTCCACACTTGGGAGGGACAGGAGTATGCAGGCAAGGAATTAAAATGTGCCCTCCCCAAATCAATTGGGGGTTAATTTCTTTTCCTATGGGGAGGGGAGGTTTATGCCTCTCTCCATTAGTCAGTGCTGCCCATCCAATGCAGATTGACCTTGGGCTGAGTGTGGACAATAAAAAGGATCTTGCTCATTCCAGGAAGGTTTACAAAGCCCTGTGTTTATTGCCTATCCCTAATTGCCCCTGGGAAGGTGGTAGTGAGCTGTCTTGTTGAACTGCTGCAGGCTTTAGGGATATAATGCTGTTAGGGAGGGAATTCCAGGATTTTGACTGAGCTGTGTAGTTCCAAGTCAGGATGGTGAGTGGCTTGGAGGGGGACTTGCAGATAGTGGCGTTCCCATGTATCTGCTGCCCTTCGAGATGGTAGAGGCAGCAGGTTTGGAAGGTGCTGCTAGAGGTTTCTTGGTGAGACGCAGCAATGCATTTTTAAACTGGAGAGATGGTGAGTGCAGGTGTGTATGCCTCCATGTACAAACACGCAAATTAGGAGCAGAAATTGGCAATTTAGCTGCCTGAACCTGCCCCACCATTCAGCAAAATCACAATCGATTTGATTGAGGCCTTAACTTCACATTCCTGTCTACCCAGTACCCCCTTTCACTCCCTCGTTAGTCAGGAATTGATCTACCTCCTTTCAAATGTTCAATTAGTCTGTTTCAACCACTCTCTGGGGAAGTCCCAAAAACTCTCAATGCCCCGAGAGAAAAGAAAATCTGCCCATCTCCAACCTCAGTGGAAGACCCCCTATTTTTAAGACTAGGTATCCCCTAGTCT
The DNA here is from genome assembly GCF_021869965.1 of Rhincodon typus. Lineage (NCBI taxonomy): Eukaryota > Metazoa > Chordata > Chondrichthyes > Orectolobiformes > Rhincodontidae > Rhincodon > Rhincodon typus. Next base: position 6,179 of record NW_025972062.1, read on the forward strand.
CTGCCACAAGGGACACATCCTGTTAGGATTGTGGCTGGGTCAGTGTTTATTACCTGTCCCTAGTTGCCCCTTGGGAAGGTGGTGGTGAGCTGCCTTTTTGAACCACTGCAGTCTGTGTGCTGTAGATTGACCCACAGAGCCCCTAGGGAGGGAATTCCAGGATTTTGATCCAGCAACAGTGAAGTATCAGCGATACATTTCCAAGTCAGGATGGTGAGTGGCTCGGAGGGGAACTTGAAGGTGGTGGTGTTCCTGTGTATCTGCTGCCCTTGTCCTTCTAGATGGAAGTGGTCGTGGGTTTGGAAGGTGCCGTCTGAGGATCTTTGGTGAATTTCTGCAGTGCATCTTGTAGATAGTACACACTGCTGTTACTGAGCATCGGTGGTGGAGGGAGTGGATTTTTGTGGATGTGGTGCCAATCAAGCGGGCTGCTTTGTCCTGGATGGTGACAAACTTTGAGTATTGTTGGGGCTGCACTCATCCAGACAAGTGGGGAGTATTCCATCACACTCCTGACTTGTATCTTGTAGATGGTGGACAGGCTTTGGGAAGTCAGGAGGGGAGTTACACGCTGCAGGCTAATGATCTAGAGACATGAGTTCAAATCCCATGGCAGCTGGTAGAATTTAAATTTAATAAATAAAACTCTCAAATTGAAAATCAGTCTCAGTAATGGTGACCATGAAGCCATCTTTTGAAAACCCAGTTGACCAGGGTTCTTGTGGTGCAGTGGTAGTGTCCCTACCTCTAGGCCCAGGTTTAAGTCCCACCTGCTTCAGACATAATGTCCCTGAACAGGCTGATTAGAAATATATCTAAAAACCCATCTGTTTCACTAATATCACTCAGGGAAGGGAAATGTGCTGTCCTTACCTCGTCTGGTCTATGTATGACTCCAGATCACAACAGTGGGTTTGGCTATGAAATGCCCTCAGAAATGAATAAGAAAACCATTCTGTTCAAGGGCAACAAACACTGGTCTTCCCAGCGTCACCCTTGAAAGAATAAAAATAAACAAAGTGGAGAATACCGCAAATCCCAGGTACTCCTGTGTAATAACTCAGGAAGCCAGGAAAGGAAATTCACTTATGGAAGAACACCAAAACAGATCCACTACCCACGGCCTACACAGGTTAGTCCCAGCCCAGGGCAGACAGTTGATCAGCCCCATCCCTGAATCTGCTTTATACAGGGCTCTGGTGATGAGTTCTGACTGGTCAGGCCATGGCCTGTTACCAAGGGAACTCATACGCAATCAGCTCCACAGGGAAATTACTTAGTGATTTCCCCATGGGCCCTTTTAGGGTTTTATCCCATCTTGCTAATGGTACTGAAGAAATACTGTAACATCTCACTTTCCAGATCAAATATTTAGCTGAGTTTGCCCTTTTCACTGGGACAGGGCTGCAATGGGTTGGGAAGAATATTTGAACAAGTCACAGAGAATGAGAATCAAACAGGGAGATGTGACTGAGTGTGTTTTTTATTTGAAAAAGCTGGCATGGACTCGATGTAATGTACTACTCTCCAATTCGACAAAATGGCAGTTCATCAACTATCTTCCTGAGGAGCAGTTCAGGGGAAATGTAATTCCTGGTGTATAATCAACAAGGGACAGGAGCTAAAAGTGAAACTGTGCTCTCTGTCGCAAACCAGTCATTAGTGGTCAGCTGAATAAATATATATCCCTCAGCAATCTCACTCATTGCAAGCTTTGAGATGAGGACTAACAGTCTGGTGAGAAATATAAACCGTCTGAAAGCTGAGGGGAAACAGCTGCACTGCTGTTCCACAGTGCACACCTCCTGCTAAATTTACACCATGTTACCTTCAGCTCAAGCAGATAAACCTTTTTTAAAAAAAGACCCAAGAACTGCAGATGCTGGAAATCAGAAACAGAAATTGCTGGAAAACCTCAGCAAGTCTGGTAGCATCTGTGGAGAGGAAGCAGGGTTAACGTTTCAGGTCCGGTGACCCTTCTACAGAACTGGAGACTCTCCTCGCTGTTTCAGTAAATGCTCATCGGCTGAGATAAATCTTCAAGTCAGACTGTGTGGTTTTTTGCTGTTGGTTCTGTGCTCTGTGTGTGCGAGAGAGAGTGTGTGTGCGAGAGAGAGTGTGTGTGATGTGTGTGTGTGTGTGTGTGTGTGTGTGTGTGTGTGTGTGTGTGTGTATGTGTGTGAGAGTGAGAGAGTGAGAGAGAGAGATTGAGCGATTGAGTGTGTGAGAGAGAGAGAGAGAGTGTGTGTGAGTGAGAGAGATAGACAGAGAGTGTGAGTGAGAGCGTGTTCGCGTGTGCGAGAGAGAGAGAGTGTGTGTGAGTGAGAGAGAAAGACAGTGTGAGAGTGAGTGAGTGAGAGAGAGTTTGAGTACGGGTGTGTGAGAGAGAGTGCGAGAGTGAGTGAGAGAGAGAGTGTGTGAGTGTGAGTGAGTGAGGGAGAGAGTGTGTGTGTGTGAGAGTGTGAGAGAGAATATGAGAGAATGTGTGTGATCGTGTGTGTGTTTGAGAGAGAGAGAGAGAGCGTGTGTGTGCATCTGTGTGAAGGGACTGTGCATGCGTAGGAGAATGTGTGTGTGTGTATGTATACATAGAGAGTGTGTAGAGCGAGTGTGTGAGAGAGAGTGTGAAAGAGAGTGAGAGAGAAAGAGAGTGTGTTTGAGAGAGAGAGTGAGAGAGTGAGTGTGAGTGAGAGAGTGTGTGTGAGAGAGAGAGAGACAGTGTGAGAGAGAGTGAGTGAGTGAGTGAGAGAGAGTTTGAGTATGTGTGTGCGAGAGAGAGAGAGAGTGTGTGTGTGAGTGTGTGAGAGAGAGAGTGCGAGAGAGTGTGGGAGAGAGTGTGAGAGAGAGAGTAAGTATGTGTGCTCGTCTGTGTGTGTGTGAGACAAAGAGAGAGGTGTGTGTGTGAGAGAGAGAGCGTGTGTGCGCATGTGTGCGAGTGTGCGCATGTGTGTGAGGAGAGTGTGTGCGCATGTGTGAGAGAGAGAGAGTGTGTGTATGAGGAGAGTGTGTGCGCGCATGTGTGTGAGGAGAGTGTGAGCACGTAGGAGAGAGAGAGAGCGTGTGTGTGCATTTGTGTGAGGAGAGTGTGCATGCATGGGAGAGAGAGAGAGTGTGTGTGCGAGAGGCGAGTGTGTGTGCGAGAGAGTGTGTTTGAGAGAGAGTGTGAGAGAGAAAGAGAGAGTGTGTGAGACAGAGTGTGAGCGAGGGTGTGTGAGAGAGAGAGAGAGACAGAGTGTGATTGAGAGACAGAGAGTGTGAGTGTGAGTAAGAGAGTGTGTGCGCGTGTGTGAGGAGAGTGTGTGCGCGCATGTGTGAGTGAGAGCGTGCGTTTGCGTGTGTGAGAGAGAGTGTGCGTGCGTGCGTAGGAGAGAGTGTGTGCGAGAGAGAGTGTGTGTGCGAGAGTGTGTGTATGTGAGGAGAGTGTGTGTGCGAGAGAGAGACAGAGTGTGCGTGTGTGTGTGTGTGTGTGTGTGAGAGAGAGTGTGTGAGAGAGAGTGAGAGAGAGTGTGAAAGAGAGAGAGAGTGGGTGAGTGTGAGTGAGTGAGTGAGTGTATGTGTGTGCTCGTTTGTGTGTGTGTGAGAGAGAGAGAGTGTGTGTGTGTGAGGAGAGTGTGTGCGCGCGTGAGAGAGAGAGAGTGGGTGGGTGTGCACATGTGTGAGGAGAGTGTGTGTGCGCGTGTGTGTGAGGAGAGTGTGCGCGCGTAGGAGAGAGAGAGTGTTTGAGAGTGTGTGTGTGTGTGTTTGGGTGTGTGTTTGGGTGTGTGAGAGAGTGTGAGAGAGAGAGTGAGA
>NW_025972063.1:0-4335 GCF_021869965.1 Rhincodon typus
GATGTGCAGGTTAGGGTGGATTGGCCGTGGGAAATTGCCCCATAGTGCCTAGGGATGTGCGGGTTAGGGTGGATTGGCCGTGGGAAATTGCCCCATAGTGCCCAGGGATGTGCGGGTTAGGGTGGATTGGCCGTGCTAAATTGTCCCATAGTGTCCAGGGATGTGAAGGTTACCCATGGGAAATGCCGGGTGATGGGACGGGGTGGTCTGGGTGGGACGCTGTTTGGAAGGTCGGTGTGGACTCGATGGGCCTAATGGCCTACTTCCATACCGCAGGAAATCTATTCTATGAGATGTTGCCAGACTTGCTGAGCTTCTCATTCAATTTCTGTTTTTGTTGGCCCCAACTGACTCAGCTCACAGATTGAAGGCTACCTCCTCCTGGTCAAACTGGTTGCCTCAAAACGACGCGCCGATCACCTTGCAGAAACATCACCTTGTCACCTTTGCGTGACACCAGGCCGTGTAAATCTGCCTCTACCCAAAATGATGACCGCTCACCCCGCTCCCCAACAATGTCGAGGAGCACCTTTCAATGCGGGGTGGTGACATTCCTTGAGCAGTTTTGATATTTCCCCCTTTTCCGGCTCCCTCGCCCTCCCTTCGTCATTCTTATCTGGTCCTCAGGAGAGAGGGTGAGGGGAGCGCCTCCGTTGGGCTGTGGCTCCGTGGGTAGCGGTTGCTCTGAATGCATCTTGTCCCAGACCCGACTGCGTGCCTGAGAGTCTGAACAATGCGTGGTCCGTAAACTTTTTCGCAAGGAGGGCTATCACTGCCGAGTCTGATCCTGCTATTCTCAGAGGCACCAGACAGCACGGGGGGTGGGGGGTTCTGAATGGTGCCCCCACCCTAACTTCCTAACGCATAAGCTAACTTAGTTGTGACCCCTCCCCCTGGCCGCTCTGCCAGTTGTAAACCAGTTAACTCCTTGCAGAACAGGGTATGCTGTGGAAGCTAAACGGTCATGTTGTTCCGTGCACCACGCGGTGAGAGAGGAGGGGAGAGGCTGTGGGGCCGCGGATTTGATGCACGGTGGCACCAGTCATCTTTGAACCCATCCAGCCCTGCACAAAATGATCAACTGGTCACGGGAGCCGTAAAGTATCCGGCAGGAGTCGAAACTGCTGGGAGTTAACTCTCCCAAGCTTTGTCTGCACAGTGGGGAGGATGGTGTACGTCCCGGGGCGTATGTCGTCTCCAGCAAAAGAGCTGCGTCCAGTCTGCAAAGTCGCAGCGACAGCAAGCTGCTCTCTTTCTGGACGAGAATGAGGACTGCAAGGTGCTGGAGGCCAGAGTCTGTAGGTGTGAGGCTGGAAAAGCACAGCGGGTCAGAGGGAGAAGGAACGCTTCGGGCTATAACCCTCGGTCAGGACCCTGAAAGGTTTCGGCCCGAAACGCTGACCTTTCCGCTTCTCCGGTATCTCTCTGCTCCTATGATGCTGCTTGGCCTGCTGTGTCCATCCAGCGCTGCACCTTGTTGTCTCGGATTCTCCAGCATCTGCAGTTCCTACTATCTCTGTCTGACCTGTTGCGCTCTTCCAGCCTCACACCGATAGACTCCTTCTGGGTGGCTGGACGAGGGTTGCAGATTCGCCTTTAAAGGGACTCGGCTCCGCCTCCTCGGGACCCCACCTTATTCATCTGGCCCGCCTCCTTGAGCACCTCAGGGAGGGAACTGATCTTAAAACTTCGCAGAAAACAAAATTCCCACTCTCCAGAGCGCCGACTGCGAAGGCGTTAGATTTTAATTCAAAAATCCTCACCCCTCTCCCAAACACCGTCTTCCCACATTGTTTATTTATTACTACAAAGAGAGGACAGTTTTCTCTGGGGAAAAAAAAAGCTGCAAAAGGATGTATTATTCGCTTTAAAAAGGAATAAATCATATCCCGATCGGATATGGGATACACCCTTCTGCAGCGAGAGAAGAAAAACAGGCGGTTGTACAATCCCGACACACTTCTAAACCCCTCGAACGCACAAGCAAAATGACACAGGGGAAGGTCAGGAAACACAGTCCTTGCTCCAGTTTAACACACGCATTATCTGTCGAACAACAGAGCGAAAAGCGGGACAGGAGTTGTTTTATTTTTGTGTGTGTGTATATCAACCCATTCCCTGGGGCACAAAGGAGGATGCAAGCTTACAAAAGGCAAACACTTCAAAACCGTCCCAATGGTCTCCCCTCTCCAGAAACCTAGCAAGATACTGCTTACGCCGGCAATCTTAAATTAAAAACCGACAGTGTTGGGATACTCAGTCGCTGCATGTCTTTGGCTGAGCACTCCAGTTATGCGCTTCGTAATTCCGAGAGCCCCGCGTTCGACAGCAACGGAAACGAAAAGCGGGCAACGGGAGGATCTGACTAATGGAAAAAACTTCGAAACTCTTCCAATTTTTTCTTCTCTCACCGACCTCCACCCCACGTCAGTCTGGTTGACAGATTAAAGTGTGTGAGGACGCATTCAGGCAGGAGAGCGGCACAGATACACACAACACCCCTGCCACAAGCTTCAAATAATATTTGCAGCTGGGAGACTTGACAAAAAAAACAATCTCACTTGCTCCGCTTGTTTAATCTTCAAATAACCTCACCACACCTACTCCTTCTCGCCTGCAAGTCACTCCCCCCCCCCCCCCCCCCCCCCCCCCCGTTCTCGTTGCTTCATTTACAAAGTTCTAGCTGTGATTACATTTTTCTCTCTCTCTCTCTCGCCCTGCACCTACCCACCTCCCCCCACCTTTTTTTCTCTCTCAAAAGTCTGCTTTAACTTACTCTGTCTTTTCCAACCACGGTCATGAATTCCAAGGTTAGAATCTGGCTCGCTGCCCAGAAGCTGGGGGAGGGAAAAAAAAAGGCTTTGCCATACCCCTTCTCCACACCCATGTCAAACACGATGCAGAAACCTCTTGCAAAAAAAAAAGCTTAAAACTTGTCAACAACGTCAGTTTTCTTGCTAAATTTAAAACAAAACAGACAGAACTGGACCATATCTCCACGACTGCATTCTTTCTTCTGATGGCACATGTGAGTTATGAAAATCTACCAAACGCTACAACTTAAAAGAAAAATGTTCTGACGGATATTCGGATTCTTGCGGGTTCCGCGTCTCTCTGCTGCTCAATCTCCAAACTTTCGTGAGCTGTTTTAGCTTATTTTTGGCCAAAAGCATAAAGCAGCTGCCACGGGCAAGCTTAAAGAATCCACGCCCACGTTGGGAGCTATACTCTATCCAAAACAGCTGGAAAGGACTCGTTTTCGCTTGCAAAAAAAATTCCAAATAAACTTTCTCACAAGTCTGCAAACTCCAGAAATAAATCGTTGACGCCACTTGGTAACGCGCGCACGCACACATATATTTGCAAATCAAAGGTCCGAAACGAAATATTCTTGCAGCAAATTCCCAGCAATTAAACACATCTCTTCGAGATTTCAGTTCGATTTACCTGGCGGCAGCGATTTGTAGGCTAAAGCCCTAGCCGTCCCATCGTGCCGGGGCGCCCAATGCTTGTGTGGAATAGCCCGTTTCTGAATGTAGCACCAACCTCCAGATTCCCGATAATAGAGCTCTACTGTTACAGGGTTGGGCTCTTGTACATGATCGGGTGTGTCCGAAGGGGGTGGAGACTCGCTTCGCGATGGAGGAGGAAAAAAAAAGGAGAGAGAGCTGACATCAGGGATGTGTCAGCGCGGTCATGCGCCCGGGCAAACCCACCTCTCCAACGTTGCTACAAAACATAGGCGGCAGATCAGGCCTTGAGGGGCGAGGGGCAGCCTGCTTACGAGGCGGGATGGGGGTGGAGTGGGGAGTCGGTCAGATAGAGGGTCGCAGCACAGTCTAGTTGTGACCGTGTCTGACAGAACAGAGGAACACAGTACTGTCTGGTTGTAACAGTATCAGACACAGCAGAGGGACGCTATACAGTCTGGTTATAATTGTGTCTGACAGAGCAGAGGGTCGCTCTACAGCCTGGTTATTAATGTGTCTGTCAGAGCAAAGGAACAGAGTACAGTCGTGTTCATCCAGCTCCACACTTTGTTATATCAGAGTACAGTCTGTTTTAGTTTTAACTTTGAACGATTATATTTAGGACAACTGCAATGTTCTCACCTACTTCTTTCAACGTTTTCTATTCAGCCTGTTCAGTGATATTATCACACACCTCTGGAGCAGATGGCACTGGAACCAGGGCTCCTGGCTAAGAGATAAGAACACTACCACTGCACCACAAGAGCCCGTACAGTCTGGTTATAATTGTGTCTGTCAGAGCAGTGGGACACAGCACAATCTGGTTACAACCATGCCTGACAGAGCAGAGAAACACTACAGTCTC
>NW_025972063.1:4345-9967 GCF_021869965.1 Rhincodon typus
ATCTGGTTACAACCATGCCTGACAGAGCAGAGAAACACTACAGTCTCGTCATAACACTGTCTGTTGGAGCAGAGGGACACTACAGTCTGTTATGATAGTGTTGGTCAGAGCAGGGGAACACAGCACAGTCCGGTTATAATGGTGTATGTCAGAGCAGTGGGCCCACTACAGTCTGTTATGATAGTGTCAGTCAGAGCAGGGGGACACAGTACAATCTGGTTATAACCATGTCTGTCAGAGCAGGGGAAAATAGGACGCGGTGGTTATAACATTATCTGACAGAGCAGAGTGACACAGCGCAATCTGGTTGTAACCATGTCTGCCAGAAAGGATGGACACATTAAAATCTGGTTTGGCAGTACAGAGGGACATAGCACACACTGGTTATAACAGTGTCTGTCAAAGCAGGGGTACATGGTACAATCCAGTTATAAATGTGTCGGTTGGAGCAGGGGGACACTACGGTATGGTTATAACACTGTCTGTCAGAGCAGGGGAACACAGCACAATCTGGTTATAACACTGTCTGTCGGACCAGGGGAACACAGTTCAATCTGGTTATAACCCTGTCTGTCAGAGCAGAGGCACACTACAGTCTGGTTATGATAGTGTCTATCAGAGCAGTGGGACACAGTACAATCTGGTTATAACAGTGTCTGTCAGAGCAGGGGGACACTACAGTCTGGTTATAACAGTGTCTGTCAGAGCAGGGGGACACTACAGTCTGGTTATACCAATGTCTGTCAGAGCAGGAGCCACTATAGTCTGGTTATAACACTGTCTGTCGGAGCAAAGGCACACTACAGTCTGGTTATGATAGTGTCTGTCAGAGCAGTGGGACACAGTACAATCTGGTTATAACACTGTCTGTCGGAGCAAAGGCCACTACAGTCTGGTTATAACAGTGTCTGTCAGAGCAGGAGCCACTACAGACTGTTTATAACACTGTCTGTCGGAGCAGGGGGCACAGTACAGTCTGGTTATAACAGTGTCTCTCAGAGCAAGGGCCACTACAGTCTGGTTATAAAATTTGTCTGTCAGAGCAGGAGCCACTACAGACTGTTTATAACACTGTCTGTCGGAGCAGGGGGCACAGCACAGTCTGGTTATAATGATGTCGATCAGAGTAGTGGGAAACTACAATCTGGTTATAACATTATCTGACAGAACAGAGTGACACAGCACAGTCTGGTTGTAACTATGTCTGTCAGAAGGGATGGACATTGTGCAGTCTGATTATTACTGCGTTTGGCAGAGCAGAGGTATATAGCACACATAGTGGTTATGACATTATCTATCAGGGTGGAGGAACACAGTACAGTCTGGTTATGATCATGCGTGTCAGAGCAGTGGGACACAATATGGTAAAATAAAAATAAAGAACTGCAGACGCTGGAAATTAGAAGCAAAATCAGAAATTGCTGGAAAAACTCAGCAGGTCTGGCAGCATCTGCAGAGAGAAAGCAGAGTTAAGGTTTCGGATCCAGTGACCCTTCTTCAGAACAGCCATTTGCATCTTCAATTGGGTATTCAAAGAAGAGAAGCATGGAGTTGTCCTAGTGTCCCGAACAACTTTCATTCACGAGTTAACACCACCAAAAGAAGCCCAGCACCTAAACTGACCATTCCTTACGGGGTCTTTGCAAAGTAGCTGTGGTACACAATAGTCACTGCACCAAGAAGTAACTCAGAGGAAAGAACCCTTAAGTGACAATACTTCCATCACTGCTGCCTTGTTAGAGTTTGAGTTCTGGAGTGGGACTCACCTTATGAACTGTTGGTACAAGCATGACAGTGATGCTAACTGAGCCAAATAGAGAATAGCTGTGGTAAGTGTTGAAATGTTAACAGAGACTTTGCCTGAATACTGGGAGAAAAGGGACAGCTGCAATATTCCATCTGCAGCGTTTGTTCTGCTGCCCTGTCCTACTGATGGCACACAGCCCAGACACATCTCTTTGATGACGGAGGAGTTGGATTTTGGCATTGAAGCAGGTCAACCTCATGAAATCTATTGAATTGTAAGCATGGCTTTTGGCTGTAGCAAGTCCAGGAGTAACAGATGTGGCTACTTTACTGTCGCTGGGTCAAAATCCTGGAATTCCCTCCCTGAGGGCATTGTGGGTCAACCTACAGCAGGAGGACTGCAGCGGTTCAAGAAGGCAGCTCACCACCACCTTCCCAAGGGCAACTAGGGATAGGCAATAAATGCTGGCTGGCCAATGACGTCTGCACCCCACAAATGAATAAATAAATAAAAACTTTGAAACCTGGCTAATATGACTGGCTGTAATAGACCGTCACTGGGTGAACATGGGCACTGCACAACACAGATGATGCCAAGAATAGCAAATAAGGCTGAGTATACCTGAGAATTCCTACTTTTCATTTCTCCATGCATCTTGATTGTTCATTTAAGCCTGGAATAGATGTGACTAGAAAGCTGATGAACCGAAGCATCACAGCTGGAGAATAGAAAGGATGGGCAGCAATCTTTATTATGTTTTTAACCCTGCGCTATTAAAAGTCACACACAGTCTTGTCAGCAACGACTTTGTTGGATGTGCCCATTGCTGCATTAAGTTTACTTGAATTTTCAGAAGGCATTTGATATAGGTCATATGTGAGGCTTTTTAAGAAGGTCGTACTCATTGAAATTATGTGCAGATTCACCGGGTTCCAAATGGAGAATGACGAATGGGCTACATCAGCTGGGAATCAGCATTGATTACAAGTTGCACTGGTTGAGACTCTCAGACTGCATGGCCCAATTCCGCACTTACCAACTCAGCCATCCAGAAAGTCCCTAGATTGACAATTATGTGGCTTGGCAACAGGGTGAAACACACCTCAACCATAGCTCCAACATGGTGTGGTCCCTGGGGTTGCGGGGATAGTGCTGTGAATACAATGGGTTCTGCTATCATGCATGTTCCAGCAACATGAATTGGCTATAGTGCGACTGACAAATAGGGGAACACTATTTCTAAAACGCGAACTTGTGTTAGCTATAATGCAATTCCATCGGCGCGTGGAGGAGTATGCTTCGACATCACATGATGGTTGTGCAGGATTTTAAAGCTTATTATCGAAGGTGCACATTTAAGAGGCTGATTGTAGCCGGGCGGGGGGGGTAAGGACAGTGTTCTTCAATTTTGGAAGAGGTTTAACAACAAAAATGCAATTGTCATTATTGTGGAGGCCTGGGGTGATGGCAGTAAGGATTGCTTGCATGCAGTTTGGCAAAAACTTCTCCTAGATTTTTTTCAATATTTTAAAGGCTTTCATCTGTCAGAGGAGCTCCCAAGAATCAAAGAACGTTGTGTTGATCTCGCAAAGCAAGTTGGATTTGAAGAAGTGGAGAGTGAGGATGTTGAAGAACTGCTTGAATCCCACTGTGAAGACCTCACTACAGCTGAACTGCAATGACTTGTCACTGAGGGGGAAGTGGAAACTGAAGATGAAGAAGATGAAGTCCAGGATCCAGCACCATGAGAGCTTTCCACTTCTGTTTTGTCTTCTATCCTGAGGGAAAATGAGAAACAGTTGCGGCTCTTAGAGGACAACGATTACAATGCAGAATGCAGCAGGGTAGCAGTTTAAGGAATAAGATCTTATTTGGCACCCTATGAACAGCTTCTTCATGAAAGAAGACAAAGGGCAAAGCAACAAAAACTGGATATCTTTTTAAGCGAACCTCCAAGAAACAGAAGACAATGAACTACAGCCATCCTCTTCTGGATTAACTATTTTTCACCCTAACCCTGCAACTACAACTGGACCTGAAGGCGAAGATGATGATGATGATGATGATGATGCTGATGACCCTCAGCCCCTGTATTAACAACACAGCAACCTCAAAACCTCCTCCCCCATCAAGTCTTCTTGACATTTTAAAGTAAATGCGTTAAATTTACTTTTATTTTATTATAAGATATGAATTAACATTTATTCAAACTGTGCTATCCTTTGTGTTAGGCTTTTGAGTGATTTTTGAACAATTATGAGTGACTTTTTTGGTGGTCTGTCCCTAATCCATAGGCCCCGTTATTTTTATAACTCGACTTTCCATAATGTGTTTTGCATTTAAATATCTATAGATATTAGGAGATTGTTTCTTGTAATGTCACAGGTTTCACCAGTGACATCCAAATTGTGTGCCCAGGTGATAAGTATATATTTTTCCTTTATTCATTCACGGGATGAGGGCATCGTTGGCTAGGCAGCATTTATTGCCCATCCTAGTTGCCCAGAAGGCAGTTAAGAGTCAACCACATTGCTGTGAGTCTAGAGTCACATGTAGGTCAGACCACGCAAGGATGACAGTTTTCCTTCCCTAACGGACATTAGTGAACCAGATGGGCTTTTCCAACAAGCGACAATGGATTCATGGTCATCATTAGACTCTTAATTCCAGCTTTTAATTGAATTCAAATTCCACCATCTGCCATGGCAGGATTCGAACCCAGGTCCTCGGAATTATCTGGGTCTCTGGATTAACAGTCCAGCAATAATGCCACTAGACCTTCGCCTCCCCGGTATAAAGTTTAGAAGGATCATAATCAATTAAGTTTTTGATAAGCAAAATGGAAGGTATTGATAACCCTTACTGATTGTAAAAGAATTAGGGAATCAATAATAAAATGGATGTACCAGTGGCTAAAACATCAAAAAAAAATGTAGCCCAATTACTGACCATTGAGTGAGAGGCCCAAGAAATCACAGTTTCAGTTTCTAATCTCTTTGCTGTATTCGCTGTTGGGCAGGAGCAAAGTGATTTAATAATTGGACAATGACCCTGGGCTAAAGAGAGAAGAAATCAGCTAGGTTTCTGCTCTGATTAGAACATTTAGCTGAAAAACTGTTTGTGTGGACTGGATCAAGCTCAAATAGACTTGGAGATCCTCTTTCAGCAGTTATTCAGTATGGGACCAGATTCCATGGATTAAGGACCCCCTAATTTTACCCCTTAATCCCTTATGATGTCCATACTGCTATCCTTGCTGGAATCAATTTATGGAAAGGATATTGATTTGTACATTATATTTCACACCCTCAGGACCTCCTGGATAGCTCTATATTCCATGAACTGCTTTCAAAATGTAGTCACAGTTGTAATCTAGGTAAAAATAGCCGTCAATTTTGGCACAGTGAGCTCCCACAGAAAAAGCAGGTAATTTATTTTCGTGCTGTTTGTTGAAGGGTAGGTATTGGTCTGATACCAACTGCTCTGCTGTTCTTTCATTGGAGCCTTGGAATAGGGGATATATTGACCTGAGGGCAGGCAGGGCTTCAGTTTCACCCCTACCCCCTGTGAAATTAATTACCAACAAGAGTGCGGTACTCCTTCAGCTACTCCACAGGAAGACTCAACCTGGATCACATGCCTCAAGATAACACGTGATGTGCAATTGAGCCTGTGTTATTCCTAATCTGTTTGGATCAGTCCCATACTGGTGCTTTCATTTAACTGCAGGGCCAAGAGAAAGTTGGTTCCTGGTGTTCCTCTGGACAGAAAAGAAAATAAGCTGGATCTTTGTTTAGAGATAGTAGGAACTGCAGATGCTGGAGAATCCGAGACAACAAGGTGCAGGGCTGGATGAACACAGCAGGCCAAGCAGC
>NW_025972064.1:0-4782 GCF_021869965.1 Rhincodon typus
GGGAGTGCCACACTTTCAGAGGACCAGCCCTGAGGGAGTGCCACACTGCCTCAAATGTCTTGTCAATTCAATGTGTCATTAAACCAGATCCGTTGCTGTCTGCTCAGGTCGATGTGAAAATCCCTTGTAGTTACTTTGGGAAAAAAATCAGGCACGTTGTCCCCAGCTTTCTCTCGCCCAATAGCTCTCCCTGAAAAAACCACCTGTTTGCTGTGCTTGCTGTGTGTAAATTGACTGTTCATTTTAAGAGTGACCCCGTTGCAAAATGTTCTTCACTGGCTGTAAAGAGCTTTGCGAGTTCTCGCATATGTGATCAACTATCTAAATGCAAATATTGTTTTTAAAATTGGCTGTCAACCGATGTCGCTATCTTTGGAAAGCAGTTGGTGAACTAATGTCTGGGTGGAGCCACGGGATTGTGGCTGTGAATGGAAACAGCATCAATCACTGCTTCACAGCTCACTCTCCAATCAGAGCTCCCTCTCCAAGGTACAAGCAACTTCAGCTCGAAAAACTTATTTAATATGCAGAATAATCACAAGGTCTTGTTTGACTAATAGATTCATTCCTAGTGCCCTGTGGGAAATGTTAGACATACTTAAAACAAATCCTTTTTCAGCCAGTTGCTATTCCCTCTCCTGTCTAGAATGCTCTGTTTGAGTTGAATTGTTTATGTTCACAATCTTCACTTCTGATTTCAGGTGGAACACCTTCTCCCATTAGAACTTCTAACCTGTTCTTTTCACTTTTATCTCTGCTATTTTAACCTTCATTCATTTGCCTTTTCTGTTGTAACTGTTCTCTCTCCTTTCTGTGCTTTCTCCTGTACTTCATCATGTCTTTCTTTTAGTTGTGCCCTTTCTTTCTCTTTTTGACTCGGACCGTGTCTCTCCAGCAAAGCCTCTCTGCAGCCTGTACTCACTCCTTTGGCTCAAGTGAATAGTTTTAAATTTATTCACAGGACATGGGCATCACTGGCTGGGCCCAGCATTAATTGCCTGTCCCTAGTTGCCCTTCAGAAGGTGGTGAGCTGCCTTCTTGAACCGCTGCAGTCCATGCGTTGTAGGTTGACCCACAATGCCCTTAGGGAGGGAATTCCAAGATTTTTGCTTCGGGAAATGTGGCCATGTTGCTCAATTACAAATTGCTCCTTCTTCTTTGCTCCTGAACAACGAACAATCCAGCACAGGAACAGGCCTTTCGGCCTTCCTGGAACATTTTGCCCTTCAAATATTATAACTGTCCTCGCTTACAGGATTCATATCCCTCTATACCTATCCTGTATTCGTCCCGGTGTTTCCTGAATGCTGCTATTGTGTCTGCTTCCACCACCTCTTCTGGCAGCACGTTCCAGGCACTCATCACCCTTTGTGTGAAAAACCTGCCTCACGCATCTCTTTTAAACATCCCCCCCTCGCACTTGATCCTGCGTCTCTTAGTATTTGACCCCTGCATCCTGGGAAATAGTTTCATACTTTCCACTCTATCCATGCCATTCACAATCTTTTAAACTTCTTTTAGGTCACCCTCAACTTCCTGTGTTCCAGTGAAAACAAACCCAGTCTGTCCAACTTGCCTTTGTGGCTACAATCCCCGCCATACCAGGCAACATCCTGGTAAACCTTTTCTGTACCCTCTCCAAAGCACCCACATCCTTCTGCTAGTGTGGTGACCAGAACACAATATTCCAAGTGTGGCTTATCTAAAGTTCTATAAAGATGCAGCATAACTTGTCTATCCTTGAAGTTGTAGACAGGCTGGCTGAGCTGATGGGTTTGGTTACAAACGTTTCATCACCCTGCTAGGTACATCGTCAATGCACCTCCGGTGAAGTGTCGGTGTTCTGTCCTGCTTGTTATTCATATACCTCGGTTTGCTGCGGTGGTTGGTATCACTTCCGGTTCTGTTTCTCAGTGGTTTGTACACAGTGTATAATTCAGTGTGTTTGCTGATTGAGTTCCAGTTGGAATACCAGGCCTCCAGGAATTCCCTGGCGTGTCTCTGTCTGGCTTGTGCTATTATGGATGTGCTGTCCCAGACAAATTCACGTCCCTCATTGTCCATGTGTAGTCAGACAAGTGAGAATTTTCGTGTCTCTTAGTGGCCAGTTGGTATTCATGTATCTATATTGTCAGTTTTCTTCTGGTTTGGCCTATGTAGTGTTTCTCACAGTCCTTGCGTGGGATTTTGTATATTCCACCAGTTTTGCTGGTTTTGGGGTGACTGGTGTAATATAAAAAATACCTACCCTTCATTCTCACAGGAACATGCAGCTCCTGAACTATTATCAACTGCTATTTGAAATATTCCCTTACCTCCAATGTAGATTTACCCTCAAACAGCCACCTCCAATCAAAATTCTCCAGTTCCGGCCTAAGATTGTTGTAGTTTGCCTTCCCCCAATATAACACCTTCACCCAAGGACTGTGTTATCCCTATCCATGAGTATCTTAAAACTCACGGTAATACGCTCCCCCCACTGAAACTTCACTCACCTGGCGGGGCTCGTTTCCCAAAACCAGGTCCAGTATAACCCCTTCCCTGGTTGGACTGTTTACATATTGTAACAAGAATCCCTCCTGAATGGTCATTAAAGCCCCTAAGATGTAATGAGTCCCAGTTAATATAGGGGAAGTTAAAATTACCCACCACAACAGCCCTGCTGTTTTCACGTCTTTCCAAAATCTGTCGACATATTCTCTCGTCTATCTCTCACTGGCTGTTGGGAGTATACCCTCAGCATTGTGACTTCACCTTTCCTATTCCTGAGTTCTACCCATATTGCCTTGCTGCACGAGCATCTGATGTAGTCTCCTTCAGTGCAGCTGTGAGATACACCTTTACTAGTAATGCAACTCCCCCACCCCTTTTACATCCCCTTCTATCACATCTGAAACATCTAAATCCTGGGACGTTCATCTGCCAGTCCTATTCCTCTTTCAGCCAAGTATCCGTAATCACAACAATGTCACAGTTCCAAGTACTAACCAAGTTCATCTGCCTTGCCTGCTATGCTTCGCACAACGACACATATGCATTTCAGACCACCTCTCCTGTTCCCCACCTGTTCTTGTTCTTAGTCATGTATGCCTTGGTTTCGCCCTCTCCTTCAATTTCTGCATCTACTACCCTACTCCTCTTTTTCCCATCCTCCTGCCACAGTAGACCCTCCCAAACCATTCTACCAAGTATGCCCCGTAAGGACATCAGTCCCGGTCCTGCCCAGGTGTAATCCATCCCGTTTGTACAGGTCCCACCCCCACCACAACCGGTCCCAATGCCCCAGGAATCTGAAACACTCCCCCTCACGCCACCTTTTCAGCCATGTGTTCATCCTATCTATCCTGCTGTTTC
Organism: Rhincodon typus; assembly: GCF_021869965.1. Taxonomy (NCBI): domain Eukaryota; kingdom Metazoa; phylum Chordata; class Chondrichthyes; order Orectolobiformes; family Rhincodontidae; genus Rhincodon; species Rhincodon typus. The sequence goes on from NW_025972064.1 coordinate 3,355, forward strand.
TACTCTGAATAGCACATGGCGCTGGTAGCAATCCTGAGATAACTACCTTTGAGGTCCTACATTTCAACTTTCTTCCTAGTTCTCTATATTCTGCTTTTAGAACCACATCCCCCACCTCTTCCTCCATTACATCGATGACTGTATCGGCGCCACCTCGTGCTCTCACAAGGAGCTCGAACAGTTCATCCACTTCACCAACACCTTCCACCCCAACGTTAAGTTCACCTGGACCATCTCTGATATTTCTCTCTCCTTCCTCAACCTCTCTGTTTCCATCTCTGGCAACCACCTGGAAACCGATATCCATTTCAAGCCTACCGACTCCCACAGCTACCTAGAATACACCTCCTCCCACCCACCTACCTGCAAAAATTCCATCCCCTATTCTCAATTCATTCGCCTCTACCACATCTGCTCCCGGGATGAGGCATTCCACTCCTGGATATCCCAGATGTCCTCGTTTTTCAAGGACCACAACGTCCCCCCCACAGTGGTCAAAAACGCCCTCGACCGCGTCTCCCACATTTCCTGCAACTCATCCCTCACACCCCCTCCCCACAATAACAACCAAAACAGAATCCCCCTCGTCCTCACGTACCACCCCACCAACCTCCGGATCCAATACATCATCCTTCGGCACTTCTGCCATCTGCAATCTGACCCCACCACCAAAGACATTTTTCCCTCCTCACCCTTATCTGCTTTCCGGAGGGACCACTCTCTCCGTGACTCCCTTGTCCGCTCCACACTCCCCTCCAGCCCCACCACCCCCGGCACTTTTCCCTGTAACCGCAGGAAGTGCTACACCTGCCCCTACACCTCCCCCCTCACCTCCATCCCAGGCCCCAGGAAAACCTTCCACATCAAGCAGATGTTCACCTGCACATCTGCTAATGTGGTATCCTGTATCCGCTGTTCCCGTTGTGGCCTCCTCTACATCGGGGAAACCAAGCGGAGGCTTGGGGACTGCTTTGCAGAACACCTACGCTCGGTTCGCAATAAACAACTGCACCTCCCAGTCACGAACCATTTCAACTCCCCCTCCCATTCCTCAGACGACATGTCCATCCTGGGCCTCCTGCAATGCCACAACGATGCCACCTAAAGGTTGCAGGAACAGCACTCTCCCTGACAACAAGGTGCAGAGCTGGATGAACACAGCAGGCCAAGCAGCATCATAGGAGCAGGAAGGCTGACGTTTCGGGCCTAGACCCTTCATCAGAAATGGGGGAGGGGAAGGGGGTTCTGAAATAAATAGGGAGAGAGGGGGAGGCGGATAGAAGATGGATAGAGGAGAAGATAGGTGGAGAGGAAACAGACAGGTCGAAGAGGTGGGATGGAGCCAGTAAAGGTGAGTGTAGGTGGGGAGTTAGGGAGGGGATAGGTCAGTCCAGGGAGGACGGACAGGTCAAGGGGGCGGGATGAGGG
>NW_025972064.1:4882-9966 GCF_021869965.1 Rhincodon typus
TAGGAGCAGGAAGGCTGACGTTTCGGGCCTAGACCCTTCATCAGAAATGGGGGAGGGGAAGGGGGTTCTGAAATAAATAGGGAGAGAGGGGGAGGCGGATAGAAGATGGATAGAGGAGAAGATAGGTGGAGAGGAAACAGACAGGTCGAAGAGGTGGGATGGAGCCAGTAAAGGTGAGTGTAGGTGGGGAGTTAGGGAGGGGATAGGTCAGTCCAGGGAGGACGGACAGGTCAAGGGGGCGGGATGAGGTTAGTAGGTAGGAGATGGGGGTGCGGCTTGAGGTGGGAGGAGGGGATAGGTGGGAGGAAGAACAGGTTAGGGAGGCAGGGACGAGCTGGGCTGGTTTTGGGATGCGGTAGAGGGAGGGGAGATTTTGAAGCTTGTGAAATCCACATTGATACCATTAGGCTGCAGGGTTCCCAAGCGGAATATGAGATGCTGTTCCTGCAACCTTTGGGTGGCATCATTGTGGCACTGCAGGAGGCCCAGAATGGACATGTCGTCTGAGAAATGGGAGGGGGAGTTGAAATGGTTCGCGACTGGGAGGTGCAGTTGTTTATTGCGAACCGAGCGTAGGTGTTCTGCAAAGTGGTCCCCCGAGCCTCCGCTTGGTTTCCCCGATGTAGAGGAGGCCACAATGGGTACAGCGGATGCAGTATACCACATTGGCAGATGTGCAGGTGAACATCTGCTTGATGTGGAAAGTCTTCTTGGGGCCTGGGATGGGGATGAGGGAGGAGGTATGGGGGCAGGTGTAGCACTTCCTGCGGTTACAGGGAAAAGTGCTGGGTGTGGTGGGGCTGGAGGGGAGTGTGGAGCGGACGAGGGAGTCACGGAGAGAGTGGTCCCTCCGGAAAGCAGATAAGGGTGGGGAGGGAAAGATGTCTTTGGTGGTGGGGTCGGATTGCAGATGGCGGAAGTGTCGGAGGATGATGTATTGGATCTGGAGGTTGGTGGGGTGGTACGTGAGGACGAGGGGGATTCTGTTTTGGTTATTCTTGCGGGGACAGGGTGTGAGGGATGAGTTGCGGGAAATGTGGGAGACACGGTTGAGGGCGTACTCGACCACTGAAGGCGGGGAAGTTGCGGTCCCTGAAAAACGAGGACATCTGGGATATCCAGGAGTGGAATGCCTCATCCTGGGAGCAGATGCGGCTGAGGCGAAGGAATTGGGAATAGGGAATGGCATTTTTGCAGGAAGGTGGGTGGGAGGAGGTGTATTCTAGGTAGCTGTGGGGGTCGGTGGGCTTGAAATGGATATCGGTTTCTAGGTGGTTGCCCGAGATGGAGACAGAGATGTCCAGGAAGGAGAGAGAGGTATTAGAGATGGTCGAAGCTTCAAAATCTCTATTTCCCCTACCGCATCCCAAAACCAGCCCAGCTCATCCCTGCCTCCCTAACCTGTTCTTCCTCCCACCTATCCCCTCCTCCCACCTCAAGCCGCACCCCCATCTCCTACCTACTAACCTCATCCCGCCCCCTTGACCTGTCCGTCCTCCCTGGACTGACCTATCCCCTCCCTAACTCCCCACCTACACTCACCTTTACTAGCTCCATCCCGCCTCTTCGACCTGTCTGTTTCCTCTCCACCTATCTTCTCCTCTATCTATCTTCTATCCGCCTCCCCCTCTCTCCCTATTTATCTCAGAATCCCCTTCCCCTCCCCCATTTCTGAAGAAGGATCTCAACCCAAAACGTCAGCTTTCCTGCTCCTCTGATGCTGCTTGGCCTGCTGTATTCATCCAGCTCTGCACCTTGTTATCCCCTTTTTTTAACCTATATCATTAATACCAACGTGTACCACCACCACTGGCTGTTAACCCTCCCCCTCCAGAATGTCTTGTACCTGCTCCAAGACATCCAGGACCCTAGCACCAGGGACAGCAACGCACCATCCTGGACTCTTGTTTGCAGCCATAGAAACACCTATCTATTCCCCTCACGATCGAATCCCCTATAACTATAGCATTTCTATGCCTATTTCCCCCTCCCTCTGCAGCAGAGCCAGCCATGGTGCCATGAATTTGGCTGCTGCTGTTATCCCCTGATAGGCCATTCCCCTCAACAGTATCTGAAACGGTATATTGGCAGGGGAATAGCCACAGGAGATTCCTGCACTCCCTGCTTAGCCCTCCTGCTCTGCCTGATGGTCACCTATTCCCTTCCTGCCTGTGGAGTCTGAGTCTGCAGTGTGACTATCTCTCTATACATGCTATCCACGATATTCTTCTCCTCTTAATTGCTCCACAATGTCCCCAGACGCTGCTCCAACTCCGAAACTCGGGCTTCCAGGAGCTGCAGCTGGGGACACGTCTTGCACACATGCAGTTCCCAGGTGCTGGAAATGTGCCCGGCTTCCCACATCGAGCAAGAAGAGCAGACTACCGTTTGGAGCTCTCCTGCCGTGTCATATCCCTTTAAATTAATTCATCCTTACAATGTTAAATACTTTTAATACCAAGTTGAAGCTTCTGATGCTCTCTGCTCCAATAACGATTTCTCAAAACTTACCTGTTACTTACCAACAACAGGTTCGAGAAACAGTTTAGGCTCGTGTTCCTTTACCTGCTGGAATTCTCACTGCGGAGCTTCCTCTCACCTGTCTGTTCTGTCTCCTCTGAACCTTGCTTCTTCCTTAGAGGAGGAAGAAGAGATGGAAACACTACAGTAATGTGACATTTGGGGCTAACCGGTCCTTAATGGCAGGTTCTTCCATGATACCCTTCACACTCATAGTGACTGCAAAGTCCACTCCTAGAATGCAAACGAGCAATGACTCAGCACCTTGCTGGTGGTGAAGATCACAGTGAGACGTGTATTTCACACCCACCTCAGCCTCTCAGACATTAAGCCAAGCTTCCCATTCACACAAAAGCTGTTGCCAGGGTTACACTTCACTCAGGGACAATCGTTTCTGGTTGTTGTTCAGGGTCACTCTTCTTTATTTAGGTTCCTATGACTTATAGCTCTGTAGAAAGGTTACACTACAAAGAAAAGGCTACTCAGCATATCACACCTATTCTGACCGAACAAACCAGCCGCCCATTCTGATCCCACCTGCCTCTACCTGATCCAGTCACACACTAAAGATATGGGCCAAGCCATTTTGCACTGACATGAAGAGACATTACTTCACCCAGAGAGTGATGGAATTCTCTGTCAGAAAGCAGTTGAAGCCAAAACGTTGAATGTTTTCAAGGAGTTAGATATAGTTCTTAGGGCTAAATGGATCAAAGGGTATGGGGAGAAAGCAGGAACAGGGAACTGAGTCAGATGATCAGCCATGATCATATTGAATGGCAGAACCGGCTTGGAGGGCAGAATGGCCTACCCCTGCTCCTAGTTTCTATCTTTCCATGCCCCGTGGCCTTGCAGGTGCTTCAGGACCAGATCCAGTTCCATTTCAATGGGTTGAGGGCTTCCACTTCAAGCAACAAGCAGGGCAGTGGATTCCAGACAGCCTGCTCCCTCTGTGTGAAAAAAATACCTATCTAGATCTGTCTCCTCTTCATATGATGCAAATCTCTATCTTCTGTACCAGCTGGCAGAGGCTGCTGCTTTCAAATGTAACTCTCAACCGGTACATGAGAGCTTTAGGTGGGCCTCAATGTGTAAAAACCTGCCTCGCACATCTCGTTTAAACTTCCCCGCTCGCACCTTGATCCTGTGTCCCCTAGTCATTGACCCCTCCACCCTGGGAGAAAGCCTAATACTTTTCACTCTATCCATGCCATTCACAAACTTATAAACTTCTATTAGGTCACCTGTCAACCTCCTGTGTTCCAGTGAAAATAAACCCAGTCTATCCAACTTTCCTTTGTAGCTAAAATCCCTGCCACACCAGGCAACATCCTGGTAAATCTTTTTCTGTACCCTCTCCAAAGCACCCACATCCTTCTGGTAATGTGGTGACCAGAACACAATATTCCAAGTGTGGCTGAAGTTCTATAAAGCTGCAGCATAACCTGTCTATCCTTGAGGTTGTAGACTTGCTCGCTGAGCTGGTAGGTTTGGTTGCAAATGTTTCGTCACCCTGCTAGGTAACATCGTCAGTGCGCCTCCGGTGAAGCGTCGGTGTTCTGTCCCACTTGTTATTTATATGCCTCAGATTGCTGGGGTGGATGGTATTACTTCTGGCTCTGTTACTCAATGTAAAAAAAACAGTCTCTTCCCTATCTCACAAAGCCCATGATAGATCCAGTCACACTGACGTTTGGTGGATTAAAGGGATCCTGTAGACATTGTTCACTCAGACTTTCACAAAGCTTTGGATAAAGTACTGCACAAGAGGCTTCTCTACCAGATTGAACCCCCTGGGATTGGTGGCACCACCTGGAAACTGGCAGGCAGGGCATGGAATGTACAAGGAATGGTCACAAACGAATTAGAACCAGCTCAGAGATCAATCACAAGTGGGCGCCCCATAGGGATAGACTTTCTTTTTTTATTAATGACCAGGGTCTGGGGCAAAATCTACAGATTTGTGGATGCTACTGCCACCCTGCGTGAGTATTGACACTGTATGGCTTTGGGAGATTGGGCTCAGGGCTGGCAAAAGATGTTGAATTTGGAAAAGTATGGGGGCAGAGTGAATGCTCCACACAGATATCTTTCAGGGAAAAGCATGACATAAAATGAAGAAAGCAAGGGAGGAGGCACATCTCTAGAGATTGATGAGCATAACCTTAAATGAGCTAATCTGCGGTTGATTTAGATTTTTAGATTTTAGATTTTATTGTCACATGTACTCAAGTACTGAAGTGTATAATATCGCCACACGTGGTGCAATTTTAGGTACCAAGGTAGCTGGGTACAAAAAAACTTAGGTACAAAGTAGCCAGAGATACAAGAGTAAAAAAGTTAAGCATTACTTTATAGAATAGTAGAAAAATAAAGAAATGGGTAATAGTTTACATCAGGAGAGATAGTAAGAACTGCTGATGCTGGAGTCTGAGATAACAAGGTGTGGAGCTGGATGAACACAGCAGGCCAGGCAGCATAAGAAGAGGAGGAAAGCTGACATTTCAGGTCGGGACCCTTCTTCAGAAATGGGGGAGGGGAAGGGGGCTCTGAAATAAATAGAG
>NW_025972065.1:0-9965 GCF_021869965.1 Rhincodon typus
AGCTCCACACCTTGTTATCTCAGACTCCAGCATCGGCAGTTCCTACTATCTCAGAACACTAACTTACATTGATTGGGTTACAGTTTTAATCCTTTTATTGTACATCAGTGGGATGTTAAAGTACAAAAATGTCTTTTGATTCATGTTCAGTTTGGAATGTAACACACAGGAGATGTTAACCAGAGGTAATAAGATTGCTTTGCACCTCTGCCTTTAGAATTCTCTCCCTTTGAAGCTTCCTTGGCATCCTGCAAGATACAACATTCCAGAAATTCACACAGGAATCTTTCTGCTGCCGCTGAATTCCATTCTTAGAAGTTATATTATCACTCAAGCTTGGCTTGCAGTGCGTTTTTTTAAAGAAAAACACCACGTGTTCAAAAGTGCAATATATCCATAGGTAATTTGGGTTCTGATTCACTGTCATGTTACTCCTGTAACATAAGAAACTGGGTGTGGTAACGGTAGTATTGAAAAATCCAACAAATATTATAGCTGTTACACACAAACAGTACACATTCCAGACATCTAAGTATTTGGATTCAGATTAAGCTATTCATTTACAACAACAGAGTACTATGCTTTCTACAACATGCTAGGTATCAATTGATCCCAGGGTAAGATGGAGTATGCAATCTATATACTCTTCAGATCACATGCTATTATAGAAGGATGATATCATGTACATGCCTCTGGAAGGTGTACTGACAGACTGACTATGACTCATGACACATCAAGAAGTATGAAAAATGTAATTTTGAGGGTGATGAAAGGCTTTGGGCTGGTGAGTACAACAGAAGGAAGTACAATGAAATGCTCCACTGTGATCAGAAGAGAGGATTGGGACACGGAGAGGAAAGGAATATTATTGTTGAGGTGGAAAAGGGCTGTGCAGCAGTTTGGAAGGGTTTGAAGAGGCCTCTTACTTTGACATTCCTTCAAAGTCTTTAAATTTCTTAGAATAGCTTTTAGATCCAATATCTAAGGCTTCCAATAATAAAAAGTCTGTCACCTTGCTCTCTATAATACTTTGGCAAATATACTTGGGTAGCCAATACCCAAAACAAAGAGGACCAGCAATGCATTTCTTTTCACTCACTTGCTTTGTGTGCACAGCCAGAGATCCTTCTGGAACTCTGAAGGCCCCAGACAAAATAGTTTTGCCGGGAGATTCAACCAGCATTGAAAAGTCTGCTGTCCTTCTAAAAAGTAAACGCTGCCTTTAAGTGGGTGCTTTGCTTGCAACACCGCTCTGCCAATCACTGAGTACCCAATGATCCATACCGCCCAGTTGCCAATTACATTTAAATGAGATCTGCGGATGAAAATACCGCCCATCCACAATCACCCTGCTGATAAAATTAACTTCGCAGATTCTATGGATTTCCCAATATAGAGAAAGAAAGCACTTGCATTTATGTAGCACCTATCAAAGACAGCCCAAAGCACTTTGCATTACTTTTGAGGACTAGAATGACCAATGGGATAGTGGAAAGTTAATCGGGTCATTTGGAGATTATCTGCGTATCTTTTAAAAAAATGTCACAGGGAAAGGGGGAATGACAGTTAATGTGCACATTAATAATTAGCAGACACACAAGGCCTTTTATCAATGCACAGCTTCTACCTTCCAGACAGTTTGAATTGCACTGATGAATATCCGAGAGGGGGGGTTGGGTCGAGGGCACAGGAGTTGAAGGGAGTTGCTTTAACAGCTTGGTGAAATAGCTAATACATGTGAATATCCAAGGAAGGGCTGCACTCAATAATTAGCAATTTAAAGCCACATAAAGCCTTTTTCTGATGAAGGGTCTAGGCCCGAAACGTCAGCCTCTCTGCTCCTATGATGTTGCTTGGCCTGCTGTGTTCATCCAGCCCTGCACCTTGTTGTCTCTATAGATACTCTTGTCTGATTGAAAGGAAGATGGCTTTATCAATTTGCAGTAAAGCACAATGCAGGGGTCTTCTGCTAACTGTGACGTACCCAGCCATCAGGTGTTCTTGTAATCTAGCCTCTATGCATGAAGAATTCTTATTGGCTAGTGTCAGTACCAGAGGAACCGTAACCAAACACTCATGATCTTTAGCTGACAAGGAAAACAATAAGAAGCAAAAAGAGAACGCTAGCTCTTTAATGTTCCTGTATGTAGGTAAATTGAAGCAATCTTGTGCATGAAGAAATCTTGTTCCTCGTGTTCTCTGTACTGACAATATTTTACTTTGCTTGCAGAACAGATTGATATGAGTATTAAATGGGTAGTGTACTTTTTGCAGTGACTGCATCTCTAATCCTAAACTGCTACCAATCACAAGATCCAGAGCCCAAGGACAAAGACTGGAGCTAAGTACCATAATCTCTAAGTACATATAATTTACATGGCTGATAACAATCTGAACTGCAAACAAAGTTGATTCTCGTCAAAATAAATGATATGAGAAATACAATTTCTCAAGGTTGATCATTTTGGCTCCTACCTATTCTACATTAACAGCCATTTTATGTTTTCTACAGGAGCACCTGTGTAGTATATGCTGATTTCAAACCTGTTCCTTTTCAAATTGTTGCTGAATTTTGTTGTATAATGCACAAGCTTGCACCCGAGCACAACTAGTGCACAGTTGATCAAAATGTTTCCTTTCTGGTTGCTAACTTTCTCTGGTGTCAAATAATGACCTAAACAGGCTAGTAACATGGAACAAGAGCATAACTAAAATGAAAGGCATAAACCACATACATAGCAGAGGCTATGTTCCCTTTAATTTCAGTCAGAGGCCAGAAACACGGCATGGTATTGCTTTTAAAAACCGGAGTGTTGCAATGCTGATGTTGATCATTGTTGTCTGCTGATCTGTGATTTGTTAATGGCATGTATTCAGTGTTGCAAGTTTCTTCCAAGTGACTGAATGGGCTGATTCTCGAGCAGTAGGCCTTTGGACACATGGGGTGGGACAAGTATACATGACTTAATGAATTCCAGCCAGAGTGCAGGATATGCACATTTTGTTTGCTTCTTACAGCTCTCCCATGAACAGTTCACCTATGGATCCTACCACAGGGGTGTTTTGCCATTTATTAGTTCATGAAATGTGGGCATCACCAGCAGGGTGATTGACATTGCATTATGCCACTGTCGTGGCACTGTAACCAGAGCTAACCTTAAGCTGCCCCTGTGAATTCACAATTGGGAAATTGTTCAAAGTACTCTTTCCAGCGTGAATGGATGACATTGCCATCCTTGAGCAAAGAAACACAATCTGTGAATGACATGCATTTTGTCCCTCTGACCTTGATCTAAAGATGGCCTTGGTGGCTTCAAAAAGATTTGCATGTCATAATGGTCTGTGATTAGTTGGATTTCTCAGTCTTTCTCTTCCCACCACATGTCCGTTATCTTCTGGATTTGGTTGTGGGTGTCAGATTTGGAATGCTGCCTGCTTTACCTTGTGACCTTGGGTTGTTCTGCCAGTCAATGAAGGCTGCTCATTTTCATTTCAGGTTATTATATATTTGAGCATTGTTTACATCAAACAGTCTGGTGTTGTTGATACTCAAAACCAATGAACTGGACACAAGACTCCAGCACAACCAACTTTTGCTGATCCTACCCGTTCTAGAATTGTTTTCGGTGTATATCGATTTTCCAGATTGCTTGTGAGTTGCACTTGGAATCCCTTTCCGCAGTTGAGCTGCTTTAGAGCTGAGTCATTGCTTTTTTTTTTCCTCTTGGACACTTGAGCCTCGTGTTGGTGCTCAGTGAATGTTCATCATCCACTGAACAAGTTGATGATCTGGTCAACAGGCGTTAGTCACTTGCATGCATTGTATGATACAGGCAGAGGTTAGGTTCTGATCTGAATGTCCAATCCAGGAGGTGCCTGTACTTTGACCTCAGATGTCTCAATATGGTTATGGTTTTATCCCTCTGTTGGGAAAAGGTGTTTGTTATAATGAGGTCATTCTGACTTTGTCAGTAGGAGGACATCAGCTCTATTGGCTTTCCCCTCACTGTATATTGCAATGATTCTGCTCCAGAGAATGGAGTCAACCCTGAGGTTAAAGTCACACAAAAGAGGAATTTCTTTTTGAGATGGCAGCAAGGTTTTCACAAAGTCGGAATAGATCTTTAACATCGCATCTTCATCACTGTCAAGGGTATGAGCGTAAATGTTGGTGATTGTGCCATATTAGAACATAGAACTGTACAGCACAGGAATGGGTCCACTTATATTGATTATAACTCAAATGTAATGAGTCTTTTATGATTACTACTGGGACAATTGGCAGTGCATAAAGATCCTATTCTTAATGGCAAAACTAACTTCAGGGCCACAAGTGTCACTGTCCGATATTCCTAACCATTCAAAGTTGGATCCCTCTGCTTGTTCATTCGACTGTCCCTGCCCAGGAAGGTGGGCCTCACTGAGGGCTGCAATGCCTTGATGACACGTGAGACAATTTCAGTCTGTCAACCTGCACAGTCACTTTTTCGAGATTATCCATGAATGTTTTAATATTCTGTGTTGGAACATTTCATTTTTTTCCTTCGGTGGCCACAAAGACAATGATCCCATGGGATATGCTTCCACAGCAAGAGAAGGTGAGGTAACCTATTTTTAGGGAAATTTTCCATTCCCCTTCCAACTTTGGATAAGCAACGGATACCCTGAAGAGAATGGCTCAGTCACAGATTCCCATTGAGACTTCTGTTCAAATGCTGGCAGTCAACACTAACATGATTCTACATGCAGAGTTTTAGACGAAGATCTCCCATGTTTACATCTCTGTACTTGTTTTAAATTCTCCACTGTTACTGGGACTTAGCAAATGGATTCTAGTACACGTTTGTGTGCATGACTTTGTTTAATATGGGCTCGGTATGAGATGCTATTGTCTGCACAATATTGATGGGCAGCAGCACCATTCAAGAACTCAACAGAATGAACAAACCTCTGCACCACATCAAGGTGGCAATCCACAGTAAAAGCTTGTACAAAGAATGCGATAGCTGACACCATTGAATTGAGCTACCCTGAAGTGTTAGAGTCGTGTGTAATAGATGAGGAGGCCTGAAGCTCACTACTACAACCAACGAGCCTAATGCTTCAGAACAAAAAGGCTTAAAGCACTCTCAATGCTCAGAGCCTGTGCAAAAAAATAGTTTGCTTACCAGAACCTCTGACATGTGACTGGAGCATTTGAGGAGCAGAACAGTGACAACTTACTTATGTGGTGGCTTTAAAGTAGTACAACGTCCCAAAGTGCTTAAAACTGTACTTATTATAATTAAAGATGGGCTGCAAGATTCTCCAACTTACTGACATACTGGATCTTTTTGGTATTGCCATCCAAAGATCCTGTACTTCTCACAACCAGCCACTTGTTTATGTTGGGAGGAGAAATTAAGAATTGAAATGAGCCAATATTATTAATGCGACAATGGCCAACTCATTCAGAGTCTTGCATCAGTCTGACGAGGATTATCACAGGTGAAGCTACATGAACACTAGATTAATAGTGACTTGCATGTTACAATTTTGATTAGACTATTATTCTATTTTAAAAGTGTTCCAAACTATTCTTCCATCCAGCATCCTAACTGTCAGACAGCAACATGGGACTGGATCTCAATTGTTCATATTCACAGCGATTATTGTGATTGTTTGCATCAAATCTCATTAGTTGTTTCAGAAGAACAAAGGTGTGCTGCCTATTGTCCTAAAACCTACAATTACCGATGCCTCAGGCTCATCAAACATTACTTTGTAAATGCTACACCCTGTCACTACTTTGTTAGTGGAGCAACAGATCTCACAACTGAATATACTAACAAATATTGCAGAGTAAATGCTTGTGGATAATGTTCCATTATTATGAAAGGTACTACAGTCAAAGAAACAGCAAAGAACAACATATAAGTGTTGCAGAAATGCATTGAAGTTCCTTAACATAATTTTTCTCTGGTGGTTTAGTTGTACAAGTGCATTGCATACTTTGGAACTGAGTCATTCAAACCAGTCTTAGACTTAACTTCAGACCATGGACTGTGCTAAATGAATTCATTTCTGCTGAGATGACAGTGGGACCGCTGATACAGGCAATGGGATACTACATTTGGCCTAATACATCCCTAGTACAAACATCAGAGGGGAAATCAGCAAGTGCTCTCATCAGTTGCTATCAATGATATCTGTGACAGTGTGCAGAAAGAGCAGACAAAATTAGTCAACTTGTTATTCCCTTGTGGAATCCATTGGGCTGTAATTCAAATATGAGAAAAGCATCTTGTGTCGGAACACTGGTGGGTTACAGCAGTCTATGAAACTGAATCTCAGTATGGCTCAAGTTCTTTAGTAGGAGGTGGGGAAGGAAAACATCACCTGTATTGTTGTGATGCAACAGGACCTGTTGGCTAATAGAAAGGAATGATGTATGTCAGGTGTGTCCACAGAGGGATATTGTAAAATTTAATCATTCCATTTTGATTCTGCAGTCAAAAAAGTCACAAATACGGCCCTTTTCCAGACAGTATGAGTCACAACTTTCATTTTGTTTCAAATGTCCAGTGTTGGCATAAATGGCCAACAAGTTGAAAATAATACTGGTCTTCTGATAAGGGAGAGACCTTTAGCTCAATGTATGTCACTGGTATGTTGGGACTCTGAGGAGGTTTCAACATGCAGATATCCGTGGTACTTACAAGGGAGGTTTGAACTTCCAATTGCCAGTTTTATGCTGAACGGATTATTCTGGGATTCCAACAGCAGTGGGATCAGATAGTCCAAATCTTGCAGACTTGCGCTGACTGCATTGTACTTTCCTGGGTTTTTACATGGATTTGGAGATGGCGACTATTCATACAGATGTAAAGCCTGCTCAAGATTCTCACTAAATCAGTTGGAGTGTCAAAGCAGCCCTTCACCGACGTCAGTGTTCACCTCCCTGCTGGTACTGTCCCCCTCCATACCGAGCAAGATTGACTGCATAACCCACCTCCCATAGATTGTTCTCACTCACCATCCCGAAATCACGCAGAGATCCCAAAACCCCAGGTAGTGCTCATTCTGCAGCCCCATTCCATCTCCCACTCTCCTATCCCATCCCACCCCTGGACACTGCTCACCCACTCCCCCATAATCCTGGATGGTGCTCACCTCCTCTTCCACACCCCCAGGGAATGCATGTCCTTTCCTGTACCCTCTCTCCCGACTCATTTTCTGGAATCCCTTGCCCCCAGTTAGCCTGTGTCAGAAGATTATTGGGAGTGGGGGCAGTTTGCAAGATGAAGAGGATTTGAGCATTCTGTTGTGTTTGTATGGTGAAAGGGTTGGGTGAACGTTGTCAGACAGTGGATTGCGGATAGGATAAACACTGTCAGGGTGGAGGGAAGGTTGTTAACACAAGAGGGTGGAGAGAAAGGCTGCAGAACACTGGTGAGGATGTTGATGCAGGGTATCAGCACAGTTAGTTGGATGACCAGAGGGTAACACTGTCAGAGGGTGAGGCAGGTGACTGAATACTGACAGGAGGGTGAGGCTGCAGGCATCGTCTTGAGTGTGGGACTGTGCAGTTTGGTGTTTGGCTGCCCCATTTAAATTTGACAAATGTTAGGAGCGTCTCTTCAGTTCATGATGTGGCTGTGCTGGAGTGACAGCCAACAATTCGCTTCCCGTTTGAGTTCAGCACTGCTACAGCCAGTGTTAGAGGGTGCAGCAGTTCTGCGGTAAACTAGTAAGTGGGCAGTTTAAATCGCAGTCAGCATTGGACGCACCCTCACCAACACTGACTGGAAGATGCTGCAGCCAGCCCTAAGCTCCCACTGAAAGTAACAACAGCTACTATTTTATACCTGTGACACAAAAGTGGCCGAGGTACATTCAAAAGATGCTGTGTAGATACAATGGTGCTGAAATTTTATAGGGTGGGATATGTTGTCTTGATTTTCTGTCATAGCCCTAAGATTAGCATCAGTCTTTCGCAAAGTTAAAGCGTGGGACAGAGAGAGCTCTGATATTCCTGGCCTTGTTGCCACTGATAAAGAATATCAGCAAAGTCTGCTGAAGTAAGGAACTTTATTTTTGCAAAATCTATTGATGACTACATCTTGTTACAAGGCTGCAAGTGAGATAGATATGTGACGTTGGATTACTTCCAGTGATGATACACCTCATCAGTGTATCAGACTTAACCTTACAACAAGAAATTCCCACAGTAGAAGTGTGAGGTTAATCCCAATTGAAGAAACTCTATATCCTGATTAAAAAATAAGAGGGGAACCTAAAAGAAGATTTAAATTAACTGAGATTAGAACTGAAGAGGGACCATTAGGATTTATCACACCACCATGTGAAAACATACGCACACATAAATTCAACACCCACATAAACAGGGGCAGCTCTGGTTGGGGTCTGAGAATACACCTACTGGAATGACTTTTTATCACGCAAACGAATTTTGTGTATATAAAGATATTTTCCTCATCAACTTGTTCAGAGATATTATTATACACCTCTGGAACAGGTAGGACTTCAACCTGGGCCTCCTGGTCTAAAGGTAGGGACATTACTCCACAGAACCCCTTTTCATGTATATATATAATTAGAAAATTCACTCAGGTTTGAATTTAACCCAGGCTAACACTTACAGGAATCCTTAGCGAAATACTAATGGACAGACTGAGTCATGATCCTGGTTATACTCTAAAACAAATCCTGTGGCCAGCTCTAAATTACAATTTTTGCTTAGCAATGATAATGTTAATCTCCCTTACGTAACCATGATCAGTCCATACCATGGAATGAAAGAAAAATGTTATCCATTAAAGCTTTTTTACTGACTGCCTCATTTAAAAGATGTTGTCTTCATGTAAAATTTTTTTTTGGAATGGAACAATAGACAAGGGAGGGGAAGCCTTAAACCACCTACAAGTTATAGCAAGTATGATGGCGACATTTGAGATGCTGCAATAAGCTCACTAGTTCACACACATTCATTTTGTAATTTACAAAACCTCTGCTGAGTTGTGTCAATTTCTTTCTTGCATTGTACTGAACAGATTGGTACAGGATCAAGCTGGGCACTAAAGATTTAAGCACTGAGGTGTGCATCAATAATCACAGATTGTATTGAAGAGGACCAATTAAATTAGCAAGTCTACAAGTACATCTTAGCTTTATCAAAGATGAGTGGCTAGGTAAAGGACACAATAGCTGCAGATACCTGTTGTAACCTTATCATTAACCACTTGTGTTATGTAACCTCTATCTACCTGAAAAGGTTTGCAAACCTCAGTGGAGTTTGCAGTGACAGAGGTCTTTGGTACGGTTAGTTGAAATGAATCACACAGCATCGTGTCCAGAGCTGCTGTTGCGATGGGTTTTGTGGCTCTGATATTATGAATGGGTCCAAGTGGAGAAAGACTGACAGTTTCTGCCCAGGAGTAAAAGTAAAGCTGGTGGATTGTTGTACTTCTTGTTAACAGAACTCTCTCTTTTTTGATCAGAGATAGTAGGAACTGCAGATGCTGGAGAATCCGAGACAACAAGGTGCAGGGCTGGATGAACACAGCAGGCCAAGCAGCATCATAGGAGCAGAGAGGCTGACGTTTCGGGCCTAGACCCTTCATCAGAAAAGGGGGAGGGGAAGGGGGTTTTGAAATAAATAGGGAGAGAGTGGGAGGCGGATAGAAGAGGGATAGAGGAGAGGATAGGTGGAGAGGAAACAAACAGGTCGAAGAGGCGGGGATGGAGCCAGTAAAGGTGAGTGTAGGTAGGGAGTTAGGAAGGGGATAGGTCAGTCCAGGGAGGACGGACAGGTCAAGGGGGCGGGATGAGGTTGGTCGGTAGGAGATGGAGGTGCGGCTTGAGGTGGGAGGAGGGGATAGGTGGGAGGAAGAACAGGTTAGGGAGGCAGGGACGAGCTGGACTGGTTTTGGGATGCGGTGGGGGGAGGGGAGATTTTGAAACTT
>NW_025972066.1:0-9965 GCF_021869965.1 Rhincodon typus
GAGGTGGAAGCTTACTTGGAAATTTGTGTCCCTGCCTTTAAACTCAATTGCTTTAAAAGATAAAATGTGAGAGTGTTCTGGATAGTTAGATGGGCTTCAGATTGGTTTCACAGGTCGGCGCAACATCGAGGGTCGAAGGGCCTGTGCTGCGCTGCAATGTTCTATGTAATGTTCTATGTTCTATGCTGTTGAAAGCGGGAGACAGGAATGTGGGCTAAAAGGTCATGACAAAGTTACAGGGTGAGGGAGATTAAAGATCAAATTCACCATTGAACACAAAGCAAAGGCAAAGGTAACGAAAACAGAAGCTGTTGGAAAAGTTCAGCAGGTCTGGCAGCATCTGTGGAGGCAAAAAAAACAGAGTTAAAGTTCCAGGTCCGGTGACCCTTCCACAGAACATAACGGCAGTGGTAATGGTTGTTGAGAAGAGACAAAACATTGGTGTACATTCAATAGTGAGTTCAACAGTTTTTGACCCATTAACACAGTCCTCTGATTGGATATACTTTCCCCCAGCGATTGCATCCTGTCTTCATGCTGTATTTCATTTTCAATCAGATCTTCATTCTATCATTAACACCTGCTCTGGAGCAATGCTTTGTCTCTCCTCTACAACTTTTACCACCCTCTTTCCCCTTTTATTCGTTGGCACACTTTGATCTGCAAACCCCCTCACTCTCCAATTTACGCTCATAACACCTTCTGTTCCATGTATTTCTCTATCCCCTTTCGACAGGATCATATCCATCAAATTTCCACTTCACTTCAGTTGCAAAACGTTTCACTGGACTCAAAACAGTAACTTCCTCTTTCCACAGAGTGGGGCGGGGTCGTCGGTGCATAGGGAGGGGCCGCATTATCGAGGGGGGGCTGTGCGGGGAACGGTGTCGGTGCTGACGGTGACGGTTCAGAATTTGAAAACAAGAGATCTCGCTCTTGTGGGGGCACGCACCTATCTTCACCTCCGCTGGCGCTCTTTCCTCGGTGTGGGCGTGGTAGTGGTCGTGGTCTGGCTTTAGAACATAAGAACTGGGAGCAGGAGTAGGCCATCCGGCCCTTCGAACCTGCTCCGCCATTCAATAAGATCATGGCTGATCTTTTTGTGGACTCAGATCCACTTCCCCGCGTTCTCACCGTATCCCTTGATTCCTTCATTGTTCAAAAAAAATCTACCTTACGTTTAAAAACGTTTCCTGAAGTAGCATCAACTACTTCACTGGGCAAGGAATTTCATAGATTAACAACCCTGTGGGTGAAGAATTTCCTTCTCAATTCAGTCTTTCCCCTGCCACCGCTGATTGGAGCAACCGCACGTCATGGGCGTCGCCCCGGTCCTCACGGGCGAGACTCCGTCGTTCGTAGGCGGGGCTCATGCACAGACCTTGTCATCTGATTGGTTAAACTGTCGCGCCCGCCCCCTTTTGCTCACGTGTAGTTTGGACACGGACACCTGGTCACATGGTTCCTAGTCACGAATTAGTTGCCGAACATCTGGTCTTTCTTCGTCCATAGTTCTATAGTTTTAACCTGGTGCACACCTGAGGTTGGAAGCCTGTTTCTGGGTATACCATCGTTGTTGAGCCTTGAACGAAGTCTTCGGTGAGGCTTGTTCCTCAGTCTTGGCTCTGTATGTTACCGTGTCTGTTGGGGCCATGATACGGTGGATCTCAGGGCAGGTTGAGTTGAGTTGATGAGTGGTTAAGTACGTAGCAGATGAACCACCTCTCGCATAAATGTGAAGTTATCTACTTTAGGGGCAAGAACTGAATAGCCATATATTATCTGAAGGGTGACAGATTGGGAAAGGGAGGGGTGCACTGAGTCCTTAATGTCTTTGTACCTGTCGCTGAAAGCAAGTATGACCCTGACCCTGACCCGACTGCAGGTGGTGAACAAGGCAGATGGTTCGTTGACTGCCTTATTGAGGGGATTCATGGATTGGGTGCAGTGACAGTGAGTGAAAGATTTACCAGAGTGATTTCTGGAATGGTGGTATTGAGAGATGAAGGGTGACTGGATCAGTTAGGGCTGTATTCGTGGGAGTTTAAAAGAAAAACGGGCATCTGATGGAAGCCTATAAATTTAAAGATGACTTGACAAGGTAGATGCAGTAATGATGTCCTCAATGACTCAGGAGTCCAGAAATAGGGCTGAGAATCAAGGAGGTAAAGGAGATCATTTAGGAAATGAGGAGAAATGTCTTCACCCAGACAGAGGTAAGCCTGTGGAATTCTGTCTGGGAACTGTTGAGGTCAAACCGTTGACTACTTTCAAAGGGAAATTAGATATGGCGCTTAGGACTAAAGAGAACAAAGACAGTGGGTAGAAACAGTGTGAGTTCAATGACCAGCCATGATCATGTTGAAAGGTGGAACAGGCTCGAAGTACTTACTCCTATTTTTACGAACCAAAAGAGACAAGATTGAGTGGAATGACCCCGTGGGTGAGGACTTCAGGGTTTTTAAAATTCATTTGGGAGATCTAAAGATCGCTGGCTGGTCCAGCTTTATTGGCTGCCATTAGTTGCCCCATGAGAAGGTGGTGTTGAGCTGCCTTCTTGAACCACTCCAGTCCTTGTGCTGACAGTTGACCCACAATCATTAGAATCCCCACAATGTGGAAACAGGCCATTTGGCCCAACAAGTCCATAATGACTCCAAAAAGCATTCCACCACACTGACCCCTCCCCCCACCTGCCCCCCTCCCCCACTCCACCCTATCCCTGTAACCCTGCACTTCCCATGGATAATTCACATAACTACTCATCCCTGGACACAATGGGCAATTTAGCGTGGCCAATTCACCTAATCCACACATCTTTAGTCTTTAGGAGGAACCCGGAGCACCTGGAGAAAACCACAAATACATGGAAAGAATGTGCAAACCCCCACACACACAGTCACTTGAGACTGAATTGAACCCAGATCTCTGGCGCTGTGAGGCAGCAGTGCTAAGCACTGGCCACTGCTTGTAAGGACAATATTGTTAGGGAGGCAGGTCTAGGGTTTTGACCCAGTGACAGAGAAGGAATGGTGACACATTTATAGTTTGGAGGGGATCTTGTAGGGAGTGGTATTCCCATGTATCTGCTCTTGTCCTTCTAGATGGAAGTAGTCACGTGTTTTGAAAGCGCTGTCTGATGATTTTTGGAGGAATTTCTGCAGTGTACCTTGTAGATGGTACACACTG
Source organism: Rhincodon typus (assembly GCF_021869965.1). NCBI lineage: Eukaryota > Metazoa > Chordata > Chondrichthyes > Orectolobiformes > Rhincodontidae > Rhincodon > Rhincodon typus. The sequence continues at coordinate 3,190 of NW_025972066.1, forward strand.
CTGCTACTAAGTGTTGGTGGTGGAGGGAGTGAATGTTTGTGGATGTGGTGCCAATCAAGTGGGCTGTTTTGTCCTGAACAGTGTTGAGCTTCTTGTGTTGTTGGAGCTGCACCTGTCCAGGGCTGACTTGTGTCTTAATGTGGAAAGCTCAGATTGTCCTCAGCCTTCTGAATGATGAAAAGTCTGCCGAGTGACTACCTCTCCTGTGGTTGCCCCTCTCTGCTCTAGTGCTATTAATTAGGATATTTGAAGATTACAATTTTAGTTTGTCTACAGCATTTGTAATTTCTCTCAGAATTTCTCTCTCTCTTTCGCCCTCTTGGTGGATGACTGTCTTCCTTCACAGTTGCATTCAATGTATTTCCAAGTCAGGATGGTGAATGGCTTGGCGGAGAACTGGAAGGTGGCATTTCTAGTATGCTACCCTTGTTCTTCCAGGAAGTGGTCGTGGGTTTGTCTGAGGATCTTTAGTGAATTTCTGCAGTGCATCTTGTAGATAGCATACACTGCTGCTACTGACTGTCGTTGGTAGAGGGAGTGGATATTTGTGGATGTAGTGCCAGTCAAACGTGCTGCTTTGTACGAGATCGTTTAAATCTTCTTGTGTTGTTTGGGCTGCACTCATCCAGGCAAATGGGGACTATTCCATCACACTCCTGACTTGTGCCTTGTAGATAGTGGACAGGCTTTGAGGAGTCAGGAGGAGAATTACTCCCTGTGGTATTCCTCGCTTCTGACCTGCTCTTGCACTGTGTTTATATGGTGAGTGCAGTCGAGTTTCTGGTCAATGATGACCCTCAGGATGTTGATAGTGGGGATTCAGTGATGGTAACACTGTAGAATGCCAAGGGGCAGTGGTTAGATTGTCTCTTATTGGTGATGGTTGTATTGTGTGACACAAATGTTATTTGCACTTGTTGGCCCAAGCCAGGTCTTGTTGCATTTGAACAAGGACTGCTTTAGTATCTGAGGAGCTGCGAATGGTTCTGAACATTGTGCAATCATCAGTGAACATCCCATCATTGTAAAGGGTTCAGAATTGAGGGTATGCCACATAATTAGACATTCAGTACTGAGGGGGTGCCTCATTGTCAGAGGGTCAACATTGAGGCAGTGCCACATCCTAAAGTTATTAGAATTGAAGGAGTGCTACTTGATTACAGGAGCCCAGCTGAGGTATTGCAGCACTTAGAGAAGGTCTAACTGAGGGAATGCCTTATTGACAGAGTGTCAGTCTTGAGGTATTGAAGCACAGTCAGAGGTCCAGTAGTGACGGGGCCCCTCATTGCCACTGGGTTAATACTGAGTCAGTTCCTCAACGTTATGGGGCCACAATTGAGGGAGTGCGAAATGATGAAAAGTTCAGGACGAACAATACAGGACTGTCAGTGAGTCAGATCTGTAGGAGTCAGAGGGTCAATACGGAGGCAGTGTCTCATTGTGTAGGTGTTGGAATTGAGCGAGTGCCAACTGATTAGAGAGTGAGTCCAGAGGCATTGTGTCACGGTCAATGGGTTAGAACTGAGGGAGCGCCACATGTTAAGAGGGTTGGTACTGAGGTATTTGCAGCAGTGTGGGAGTGCCTCGTTCTCACAGGATATTACTGAGAAAGTGCCTTATTGTCAGTGAAACATGGAATCATAGAATCGCAGATGTACAGTATGAGAACAGACACTTTAGTCCAACTCGTCCATACTGACCAGATAACCAAAATTAATCTATTCAATTTGGCCATATCCCTCAACCCTTCCTATTCGTAGACCCATTCACTTGCCTCTGAAATTTTGTTATTGTGCCATCCTTCACCAATTCTACTGGCAGCTTATTGCATACATGTGCCATCCTCTGCATGAAAATGTTGCCCCTTAGGTCCCTTTAAAACTTCCCCTCTCAAAATAAACACATGATATCTAGTTTTGGATTCCCCGACCTAGGGGAAGAGACCCTGGCTGTTCACCCTCGCCATGCTCTCATGATTTTATAAACCTCTATAAGGTCCTCCTCGCCCTCTGACACTCCACGAAGAAGAGTCCGAGCCTATTCAGCCTCTCCTTATCGCTCAAACCCTCCAACCCGGTGGTCACAGGCGTTCAATCTGAAAAGTAACCCTCGACCACCACCCTCTCTCCTACCTTCTATTCAATTTTGGTATCCAGATGGCTCGTCCTCCCTGTATTCCATGTGACCTAATGTTGTTAACCAGTCCACCATGCGAACTTTGTCAAACCACTTAATCAAGAGTGGCACCATAGAATCAAGGCTCTCAAAACTACTTTGGCTGCAGTGCTTTGAAGACTTCCCTTCTCTTTCCCGTTAGGCCTGCAAAAACATTCCTTTCGTGAAGACATTCCAGCCGTGGAGGCAGCTGCTCTGTTGGCTGAAGGATTTGACAAAAGACTGTACGCACAAAGCACTTGCAGTTGACATTTCTGAGGCCCAGAAGGTTGTGTTCATGACTCAGATGCTTGTCAATTGAGGGCTTATGTGTCATTCTGGTTATTACAGAGTATGATCTCGTCTGACATTATCAAGGAGTTGCTGCGTTGCTGGATATATGATGCAGTGAGATTCAGAAATGGATATTAAAAAGCCTGTGGCATTATTCATAGAAAGAATGCCTTCCTCTTTGTCCAGTCCAATATTTCAATAATGGTGAACGGATATTTTTCAGTCTGCGAAGCAGGTTTGCAGTGGAATTCTCCAGGGGCTTCGACTGGGACGTTTGTCGTTCCTGATAGATAATTAATTATCTTGATCGTGGTGTGCAGGGGACAATTTTCAAGTTTACAGATGCCATTAAACTTGAGAATTGTAAATTGTGAGAAGAATAATGTGGAACTCCAAAAACGCACTGAAAAGTTGGTGGAGTGTGCTGATAGGTGGAAGATGAGGTACAATGCAGAGAAGTGTAAGGTGACGCGCTTTGTCTTTCAAGTGATTTTCCTAACAAAGTAAAAAAGGAGTATGGACGTGCACAGTTGAAATGTTGGTAGCAGTGCAGATGGAGAGAGCAATAAATAAAGCATACAGCCTTTGTTAATAGGGGTACAGAGTATACGAGTAAGAAGTTGATGATATTGAAATTCTGCAAGGTAAGTTAAATCTCAGCTGGAGCATTGTGCACAGTTGTGGCCTGCACATTATAGCAAAAAGGCAAATGCATTGATGTGCTGATTATTACTAGAATGGTTCCAGGTAGGAAAAGCTACAGCTGTAAGAATAGATTGAAGAGTTCGGGACTGTTCTCTCTCAACAGCAGGCTGAGAGGAGATGGAATTGAGGATTTTTGAAATCGTGAGTGGTCTAAACAGAGTAGATAGGGAGAAGATGTCCCTGCTCGTAGAAGAGCTCTATCATACAGTGTGCAGTTAGCTTATGGAGTGCACTGCTTTAAATGTGATGAATGAGGTTCAATGGAGACGTACAGAGGGCATTGGATGAAAATGGTGTGCAGGTGATAGGCGGAAAAAGGATTTGCATGAGATGATAGAGACAACTCAGTATGATGGGCCAAATGTCCTCCTTCCCCTTCTGTAATTTTGCGATTTGGTGTATCCAAAAATTACCTGAAATTTATTACAAACACCAAGAAAACAGCACTGTTACTACTTAACTGTCTTTCAAAGGATTACTTTGATTTCAAAATGGTTTTGTGGACTCTCCGAAGACAGATAATATCGGGTTTAAAATGACACAGACGCAGAGGGTCAATACTGAAACAGTACCTCATTGTAACAGGGTTAGAATTGAGGATGTGCCTCTTGATTGGACAGCCAGTACTGAGATTTTGCAGGTCTATCACAGTGTAAATATTGATTGAAAGCCTCATTGTCAGAGCGTCAGAACTGTGGGAGCGCATTATTGCCAGAGGGTTAGGACTGAGGCAGTGCCTCATTATGCAGATGTCAGAATTGAAGCAGTGTCACATGATGAGAGGGTCAGTCCTGAGGTGTTGCAGCACTGTCAGTGGTTTAGTACTGTGGGAATGCTTCCTTATCATATGGTCAGTACTGAGCAGGTGCCTTAATATCATATGTTCAGTCCCGATAGAATGCCTCATCATCGTGAGTCATTACTGAGTCAGTGCCTGTTTGTCAAAGGTACATTACAGAGGGTGTGCATCATTGTCAGAGGTTCAATAGAGAGGCAGTACCTGATTGTAAGGGGGTCAGATCGGAATGTGCCACATGCTTAGATGCTCAGTTCTGTGGTAGTGCAACACTCTAAGTGGGTCAGTTCTGAGGCATTGCCTCATTGTCAGAGGATCATTACTGAGGCACTGTCTCATTGTAAGAAGGTAAGAATTGAAGGGGTCGCACACGTTTAGATGATCAGTACGGAGGTATTGCAGATCTATCAGAAGGTTAGTCCTGAGGGACTGCCTCGTTGTGAGCAGGTCAGTTTGGAGGAAGTACTTCACTGTCAGAGCATTGGTACTGAGCGAGTACCTCATTGTGAGGGTCAGAATCAAGGGAGTGCTCACATTTTAGACAGTCAGTACATGTCGTCAGCACTGTCAGTGGGTAAGTACGAAGGGTCCATTCTGAAACAGTGCCTCAATGTAATGGGATCAGAATGGATGGAGGGCCACAGGCTTAGCGGTTTAGCCCTAAGGAATGGAAGCACTGTCAGATCTCATTGCCGTGATATGGAGGTGTCGATGTTGGACTGAAGGAGGAGAGAGCATCCAAAAGCTTGTGATTTCAAATAAACCTGTTGGACTATAACCCGGTGTCGTATGACTTCAGACCTCTTTGCCATCGTGTCAAAACTGTGGGAGTGCATTATAGTCACTGGGTCAGTACTGAGGGAGTGCCTCATTGTCAGAGGGTCAATATTGAGGCCGTGCCTCATTGAAATGGGGTCAGGATTGAGGGTGTGCCTCACGATTACAGAGTCAGTGCTGAGGAACTGCAGCTCTGTCAGAGGATCAGTTCTGAGGTAGGTCTGGAATGTCAGACCAGAGGCTCACTGGTCTATAGTTCCCTGGCTCTGCCTCAGCCTCAGTATTGACCCTCTGACAATTATGCATTCACACTGATCTTACCCTCCAATAGTGCTGAAATGCCACAGTACTGATCCTCTCATCAGAATCATAGAATCCCCACAGTGTAAAACAGGCCATTAAGCCCAAATTCACACTGACCCTACTAAGCGCATCTGACCCATCCCCTTAACCTATCGCTGTAACCCTGCATTTCCCGTCTAAGAATAAGGACCTCCCACAGTATTCTCACATGGTGCCCTCCCTCCGAATGGACTCTTTGACAATGAAGCACACCCTTAGGAATGAATCTCTGATGAGACACTCTCTCAGTATTGACCTCTGATCATGAGGCTCTCGCTCAGTACTGGCCTCCTGACAACTCTGATCCCATTACAAAGAGGCACTGCCTCACTAATGACACTCTGGCGAAGGAGCAGTGTGTCAGAACTGACCATCTGACAAGGCGGCACTCCTTCAGTCTGGCCCTCTCTCACTGCTGCAGAAGTGATCTTTTGCTAATGAGGTACTGCCTGGGTTCTGACCCTGATCGAGCTGAAATACCTCAGTCCTTACCGTCAGTCTGTGACAAACCCTTCATTCTGACACCATTACACTGAAGCAAAGCCTCAGTGCTGACCCACTAACAAAGAGTCTCTGTCTCAGAACTGACCAGCTAACAATATGCCAGTGCCCTAGGTACTGACACAATAATAATGAAGCCCACCCTCCGGACTGACTCTCTAAATGTGAGGTCGCCCTCAACTCTGACACCCTTACAATGAGGCACTGCCCCAGTTCTGACCCCTGCATAATTAGGAACTGCCTCTATCTGACAGTAATGCACTCCTGCAGTAGCGACCCTCTGACAATGAAGCACTCCCTCTGCACTGAAGCTCTGACAGTACTTCAATCCCTCAGTGATGCCCCTCTGACAATGAAACAGTCCATCAGTTCTGACACTGTCACAGTGCTGCAATATCTTAGTGACACTGTAATCGTTTCACACTACCCCACTTTTGATGACGTTATCGTGAGGCAATGCCTCAGCACTGATCCTCTGATACAGCTGCAATACCTTAGCACTGACCCTCTCTGTGGAGCAAACCCTCAATTCCCACACCGTTACACTGAGGAACTGCCTCAGAACACAAACTCTGACAATGAGTCATTCCCATACGACAATCCCTCTGACAAATGAACAATGCCTCAGAACTGACACACTGACAATAAGGCAGTCCCTGAGTACTGACCCGCTGATCACAATATCACAGTCATGACCCTCTAATTGTGTGGCGTCCCTCCAATTCGGACACCTTTCGAAAGAAACACTGCCTCCGTATTGATGCTGTGACAGTGCTTCAATAGCTCGGTGCTGACCTGCTAATCATGGAGCCATCCCACAGTTCTGATCTCGTTACATAAGAGGCCCTCGCTCAATCCTGACCCTCTGACTGAACCAGACTATCTCAGTACTGGTCCGGCAAACGTGTTGCACTCCCTTATTTCTCACCCCATTATATTGAGACGTTGCATCCCACTGGACCCTCTAACAGTGAGACAGTCCCTCAGCAGTGACACTACTGTGGAACACTCTCACTGACCCTCTGTCTATGAGGCTGTCAATTCTGACCCCTTTACATTGAGGCACTGCGTGAGTATTGACCATTGCGGCACTTCCTCAGTAGTTGCCTTCAGACAGTTTAGGGTTAAGGCCAGATGAGGGTCAGGGTGGGATTAGGGTAAGGTTTAGGGCTGAGGCTAAGGTTAGAGTTGAGGTCAGTGTTGAGGC